>NW_006408545.1:26590021-26593041 GCF_000296735.1 Chrysochloris asiatica | reverse complement strand
TTATTACAAAAAAAAATCCATATTTGTTCTTATTCACCTGTTTTTGAACTCATTGGACAACATCATTATTATTACATGCAAGTAAAATCTTGCTGAGGATAATACAAAAATGACTGCAATGATATGCTGACAGAGAACTACCTGAGGTTCAAGTCAGATTCAGAAGAGGACATGTAATGATTCCTGATGTGAGATGGAACTTGACTGAAAGCAGAGGGTATTAGAAAGTTGTTTACCTGTGCTTTATTGACCAAAGCTTTATTAGCTTTGGATTTTGTGGATCATGACAAGCTATGGACAACATTGTGGAAAATGAGTATTCTGGAACACTTAATTGTGCTCATGAGGAACCTGTGCATAGACCAAGAGGTAGTTGTTCAAACAGAACAAGGGAACACTGTATGGCTTAAAATTAGTAAAGGTGTGTGCCAGGGTTGTATTCTTTCACCATACATATTCAATCTGCATGCTGAGAAAAGTATCCGAGAAACTGGATTATATGACAGAAATGGGGCATCAGGATTGACAGAAAAGTAGTTAACAACCTGCAATATGCAGATGATGCAATGGCTGGTGAATTTAAACCACTGAACTTCTGGTTCAAACCAACCTTGTGGTCCAGTGCATTATCCTACAGCACCACAACAGGACTTCATATATATGTGTATATTAAATACATTGTGTATATATTAGACTGTGACCCTTCAGGTCAGCAGTTCGAAACTACCAGATGTTCTGTGGGAGAAAGATGAGGCTTTCTGCTCCCGTAAAGATTTACACACTTGGAAACCCTGTGCAGGATCGCTATGAGTCAGAACCGACTCCACGGCACATAACAACAACAACAACATATATGTATATATAGTGTATATATATATATATATTTGGTTGGTTATGTGCAATGGAGTCGGTTCCGACCCATAGCGACCCTGTACAGGGTTTCCGAGGCTTTACAGGAGCAGAACGCCTCATCTTTCTCCTGTTGAATGGCTGGTAGTTTTGTACTGCTGACCTTATAGTTTGCAGCCCAATTCGTAACCACTACACTACCAGAAGGAGCCATATATATATAGAGAGAGAGAGAGAAAGAGAGAAAGAGAGAAAGAGAGAGAGAGAGAAAGTATATATAGGTATATAGAGATAATTTTTGCTACATCCGTAACTTTTTCTCATGCTTAAAATAATACTCTAAAGATTGTTTGGTGGTGGTAGGGTGCTATCGAGTTGGTTCCAACTCATGGCAACCCTGAATAAGGTTTCCAGGGCAGTACATCTTTACAGGAGCAGGAAGTCTCATCTTTGTACCCTGAGTGAATGGTAGATTCAAACTGACCCTTCGGTTAGCCGTCCAATGGGTAACCACTACACTAGGACTCCTTAAGCATTGTTTACTAGGATTAAAATATGTGGGGTTTTGTTTGTTTGTTTCTTTTTTTTTTCATGTGTGGTAAATGGCATAGGTGTTATATATGCTTTATTTGAATACTGTTGTTATAAAAATTGTATCTGTTGACATTATGATGTTGGTGTTGTTGTTAAGTGCTATTGAGTCAGTTTTGACTCATAGCAACTTTGTATAGGGTTTCTGAAGAGTAGTATTGGGTTTGAACTGCCAACCTTGTGGTAAGCAGTCTAGTGTTTATCCTACAGTGCCAGTTTGTACTGCTGATCTTGTGATTGTCACTCAGTTTCTTATCCTCTAGCTTTATACCAGCACTCCAAGTATCATATTGTTGTATTGGTGAGAAGACAAAAAAAGAAAATGAAATAGAGACCACCAGGAGGGAAAGTTTTGTATTGACATTATTACCAGAAGGCAGATTGAAATGATTTCTTCTTCTTGAGTACAACAACAATAATGAATGGATCCTCATTATATAATAATTAATTTGATAGAGTTAGTTTGGGTAGTGGTTTCAGGATACAATTATAGACCAAACTCAGTGTTGTTAAGTGTCAGGGAGTGGGTTCAGACTGATAGAAACTCTATATTTCTTGTTCTATGTCCTCTTTTGAATTTACTTGCATTTCTGGCAGTTTCCTGTTAATGTTCTGATGTTCAGCTGCAATCATATTTTAATTATTATGAGCATCAGGGCTGCATCCTTTCACCATAGCTATTTACTCTGTACGTTACTGGTATTGTTAAGTGCTGTCAAATGGTTTCCTACTCATAGCAAATCTGTAAAGGGTTTCTGAGGCTGAAAATATTTGTGGGAGCAGAAAACCTCATCTTTCTTCCTTGTAGTAGCTGGTGGGTTCAAACTGCTGATCTTGTGGTATTCAATCCAGTCTTTATCTTATGGAGCCACCAGGCTCCCTTGTACTCTGAGACAATCTCTGAATTACATTAAGAAATGCAAATGAAGTAGCCATGGCTCCCTGTCAATTCCCTGTGGTTACTGGCGTTACCAATATTGAAGAATCTTCTTGTGCTCGCTTCTAGTTTGGTAATTCTGGATAATATTTGTTTCTGTGTTTTTCTTGCTAACCTACTTGTAGAATTGCCTGTCTTTCTCAGTTGATTTCTCCATCTTCCCAATCTAACTATTATATTTTATTCATGACTGGAGTCCTAGTTTGGTGATGTGGACTAATGCATCAGACTGCAAAGTCATTTGAACTACAAAGTCGGTGGGTCAAGCTCACCAGTTTCTTCTTGGAAACCCTATACAGGGTCACTATGGGTTGGAATCGACTCGACGGCACTTAACAACAACAACATCAGTGACTGAAGGTCAGGACGAATTAAGATTTGACCTATATGGGAGTGTTTTACTCAGTGGATCACTAAATTCACTGACTTCAAGTCAATTCCGACTCATAATGATCCTATATTGGATTTCTAAGACTATAAATCTTTACTAGAGCAAACAGCCTCATCTTTCTCCAATAGAAGGGCTGATAGATTTGAATCCCCAACTTTGTGATTAGCAGCCCAATGCCTAACCCACAAAGACACAAATGGAATGCTTTCAAAGATCAGCTTATGGCTTGCTCAAGAGAATCCCCCCCCCCAA
>NW_006408545.1:26588588-26589921 GCF_000296735.1 Chrysochloris asiatica | reverse complement strand
TTTGTAATAGAAATTGTACTAGAGAATGCATGATAGAATTCTGCAAAATCAATGATTTGTTCATTTCAAATACCTTCTTTAGACAGCATAAGAGACAACTATACACATGGACCTCACCAGATGGAATACATAGAAATCAATTTGACTACATCTATGGAAAGAAACGATGGAAAATCTCCATATCATCAGTGAAAATAAGGCCAGGGGCAGACTGTGGAACACACCATCAATTACTCATATGCAAATTCAAATTCAAACTGATGCTGAAGAAAATGAAAACAAGTCCACGAGAGTCAAAGCACAACCTTGAATATATCCCACTTGAATTTAGAGATTATCTGAAGAACAGATTTGATGCATTAAACACTGAAGACTAAAGATAAGAAGAGTTGTGGGATGACATCAAGAACATCATACAAGAGGAAAGCAAAAAGTCATTAAGAAGACAAGAAAGAAAAAATAGGTCAAAATGGATGTCAGAAGAGACACTGAAACTTGCTCTCCAACATAGAGATGCGAAAGCAAATGGAAGAAATGAGGAGATAAAAGAACTGAACAGAAAATTTCAAAGATCAGCTCGAGTAGATAAAGCCAAATATTACAACAAAATATGCAAAGATCTAGAGTCAGAAAACCAAAAAGGAAGAACATGCTCAGCATTTCTCAAGCTGAGGGTACTGTAGAAAAAATTCAAGCCTCGACTTTCGTTATTGAAAGATTCTCTGGGCAAATTATTGAATAATGCAGAAAACATCAAGAGAAGATGGAAGGAATAAACAGAGTCACTGTACCAAAAGGAAATGGTGAATGTTCAACCATTTCAAGAGGCAGCATATGATCAAGAGTCAATGATACTGAAGGAGGAAGTCCAATGTGCATTGAAGGAATTGGCAAAGAACAAGACACCAGGAATTGATGGAATAAAAATGGAAATCTTTCAAGAAAGTGAGGTGGCACAGGAGGCAATCATTCATCTCTGCCAAGAAATTTGGAAGACAACTATCTAGCTGACGGATTGGAAGATATCCATATTTGTGCCCATTCCAAAGAGTGGTGACCCAATGGAATGCGGAAATCATTGGACAATCTTTTTGATATCCCATGAGAGTAAAGTTTTTCTAAAGGTAATCCAGAAACAGCTGCAAGCATACATTGACAGAAAACTTCCAGAAGAGGCCATGGAATGAGGGATACCATTGCTTATGTCCAATGAATCTTGGCTGAAAGCAGAGAATATTAGAAAGATGTTTACCTGTGCTTTATTGACTACACAAAGGCTTTTGATTGTGTGGATCATGACAAGCTATGGACAACATTGTGAAGTATGAGTATT
>NW_006408545.1:26582595-26588438 GCF_000296735.1 Chrysochloris asiatica | reverse complement strand
TTGTATTCTTTAACCATACTTATTCAACCTGTATGCTGAGCAAATAATCCCAGAAGCTGGGTTCTATGAAGAAAAATGTGACATCAGGATTGGAAGAAGTCTCATTAGCAAACTGCAATATGCAGATGATACAACCTTGCTTGCTAAAAGTGAAGAGGACTTAAAATATTTATTGATGAAGATCAAAGAGCACAGCCTTCAGTATGAATTACATCTCAACCTAAAGAAAACAAAAATCCTCACCACTGGACAAATAAACAACATTTTTATCAAAGGAGAAAAGATTGAAATTGTCAAGGACTTCATTCTTCTTGGATCAACTATCAACACTCATGGAAGCAGCAGTCAGGAAATCAAACAACATATTGCATTAGACAAATCTGCTGCACGGGAACTTTTTAAAGTGTTGAAGAGCAAAGATATCAGCTTGAGGACTATGGTGCACCTGATCCAAGCCATGGCATTTTCAATAACCTCATATGTATGCTAGCGCTGGACAGTGAATTAGGAAGATCATAGAATAATTGATGCTTTTGAGTTATGGTGTTGGAGGAAAATATTGAAAGTACCATGGGCTACCCAAAGAACCAATAGATCCATTTTGGAAGACGTGCAGCCAGAGTGCTCCTTGGAGGCCAAGATGGGCAAACTTCGTCTCTTATGCTTTAGACATATTGTTAGAGGAGGACAAGTTGCTTGAGGAGGATATCATGTTTGCTAAGGTGGTGGTGGTAGTAAGTACCGTGGAGTCGGTTACGACTCATAGTGACCCTACACAGGGTTTCTGAGGGTGTAAATCTTTATGGGAGCAGAATGCCTCATCTTTCTCTCATGGAACTGCTGATAGTTTGAAGTGCTGACTTGGAGTAGTTTGAAGTGATGACATGTTGGTAGTTCGACTGGTAACCACTATGCTACCAGAATTCAGTCAGAGAAAAAGAGGAAGACCCCCTAATGAGATGGATTCGCCAAGTGACAGCATCGATGGACTCAATCATGGCAACAGTAGTAAGGTAGGCCCAGGATCAGGCAGTGTTTCATTCTGCTGTGCATAGGGTTGCTTTGAGTTGGTACCTACTCGGTGGCACCTAACAACAACAACAACACATAAACTATGAGAGAATAACTTTCTGACAGCTCTAGCCAGCCACTTGTGGTATTTTTGTTATAACAGTATTAGATAACTAAGACAGAATATGTGTCCTGCCTGCTCTAGAGATTGTTATGAAAATAAATTAAGAAGAATTTAGAAATAATAAAACTTCTGTAAATTTCAAGATGGGGATGAAATAATAAATCTAAAAATCATTAGTAGAATTACTGTTATTCTTGTTATTTGCCTTCTAGTCAATTCCAGCTCATTGCAACCCTATATACAAAAAAAAAAAACAAAACACATAATTCTGGGTACTGTGTAACCTCACCAATGTTCGAGTCCATTGCTGCAGCCTGCAGCCTATCTTACTGAAGATATTCTTTTTTTATGCTAACTCTCTATGTTATCAAGCATTATACCCTTCTCCAAAGATTCATTCCTCCTGACGACATGTTCAAATTATTTGAGAAGAAATACTTCTGGCTATATTTTCTCCAACACAGATTTGTTTGCTCTCACAGCTCCTGGTATATTTAATATTCTTTGCCAACAATATAATTTAATGACACCAATATATATATATTTTTTATTCTTCATTATGTTCTTAATGCTTACGATGCAACTGAAATAGCATGACTTGAGACAGGTATATCTTAGTGTTCAAAGTGACATCTTTGCTTCTGACTACTTGAAAGAGAAGTTTTGCAGAATATTTTCCCAATGTGTAAAGGAAAATAAAATCAATAATTACCCTCTCCTGATAATTTGACAATAATATTGAATGGATACACATTTCACAGGTGGATTGTTAATACTTCCTATTTTTATTTTAATATTGTTAATACTTCCTATTTTTATTCCCTTTCATTCTTCTGTTTCTTTCTCTTTTTAATAAACTCAACTATACAAAGTATGCAACTATACAAACTAAATTCTTGACAGTACAGAATTTAAAAAGTTTTTCCACAAATAATAATTCACAAGCTTTTCATATTTAATACTAAAATTAGATTTGTACAGCAGGTCTGAGACTTAAGAGTCAATATTTATTGATATAGATATATAATTTAAAATAAGATGAGAAGAGAAAATGCAATCATTATCTATTTGGCATATCTGTAAAAATCTTTTATGACCTGTTTCATTATACCTTTTCATTGTGCTATTTATTATGCTAACTGAAATGCTGTAATTTTGGAGGTATTGAAACATTTCTTAATTACTTAGTGTATACCATAAGAAATCCACCAAGGCAGTGCATTTTAGAACTCATAGACGTTTGCTATAATGCAGAATTACCAATGAGAACTCCGAGTAAAGACAAATGATTGCCATTTACAGAGAATAGATGATAAGCATACCTCTTTTATCCACTGATTGTTTAATTAATTAATTATCAATTGTCAGGCTTACTTCTTGAAACCACAGTCTTAATGCATAAAAAAATATAGCTAGGTTTAACTTCAACTGAAGAAGCTTAAGACAACCCAGTCATTCCCCTAGTAGTAATATGTTGCTGTTGTTGTGAAGTGCTGTCGAGTCGGTTCTGACCCATAGTGATCCTGTATAGGGTTTCTGAAGAACAGCTGGTGAGCTTGAACTGATGATCTTGCAGTCCAAATGTCTTTGCAGTCAGGCGTATTAACCCACAGTGCCACACCAGGACTCCATAGTAATATACTTGTTCTTAATTCCCCCCAGAAAAGGTTGATAAGAGTTTTGTTTCACAATTTAAATTGTGGCTCCAATGCACTTTACTTTTATAAAAAATTTTTACAAAGAAAGTTAATTGAATTTATCATAAACATAATTCAGATATTTTTCAATGAACTAGCATTAATATTCCTTACATAAAACAATAGCCCCTTTTGAAGTAGACATTAAATGTGTATAAGGTATGCTGAAAAATGTATTTCTTGCTTGAAACTTCTATTTTATGGTACTGCAATTTTCAATAAGTGAGTAATGTTTTTGACAAGCCTGAAATTCTGGAAATGTTCTCTCGTTCCTTGGAACAAAATGATTTAGCATAAAGCTTTGGGTCACGGTATTCATGTCTTCCCCAAAATTATTGAACAAATTTTCCAAATGTTATTTTTAGGTAAGGTAAGTATGCTAAGCACAATCTAATGCAACTATTTTATTCATCTTACAGAAAGACAGAAATGTCATTTGTGATTTTAACTCTTACTATAATTGATTTTAGTGCTCTATAGAATATAGTACTCATTTCAAAATATTAAATAATATAAAATATTGTCTGTAGATATCTCCTTGTGCTTGTATAAAGGAGAGCTTCCAGGCACTAACAAAATATTGTTGTTGTTGGTTGTCATTCAGTTGATTAACACTCCTGATGACTTCTAGAATAAGACTGCCCCCTAGGGTTTTCAATGTAGTGTATGACCTTCTGGAAACAGGTCACTAGGCTTAACATCTGAGGTGCCTCTGTGTGGGTTCATACAGCCAGTATTTCTGCTAGAGGTCTACCACTTAAACAGTTACACTACCCAGGAGCTACTAAACAAACGTTGTAGTTGTAATGACCCTGTATAGGGTTTCTAATGGATTTGAACCAGCAATTTTGTGGTTCAAACTGACCTTTCGGTCCAGTGATTATCTTACAGCACTACACTAGGACTCTTAATTTCCTCGTATCTTTGTGAGATGGATATCACTACTTGAAGCATTGAAATAAGGCAAGAAGGGAAATAAGCGGGAATTATTTTAAGTTTTCTTTTTTTTAAATGAAACTCCTAGAAAAATTCTGACTTCTAATTAGACTATCATCCAAATCAAACCCTTTGCCATTCACTTGATTCTGCTTCATAGTGACTTTATAGGACAGAATTGGAAATCTATGAAGCAAGATACCTCAAAGCCACTTGTGGATTTGATTTTCAGTTGAGCACTTCCTCATATAATCCAGTTTCTCAGATTATTTACTCAGCATACAGGAGCTCTGGTAGTGTAATGGTTACAAATTGGGTTGCCAATCTCCAGGTCAGCAATTCAAAACTACCAGCAGTTTCACAGAAGAAAGATGAACCCTTCTGCTTCCGTAAAGATTTACAGCCTTGGAAACCCTGTACAGGGTCACTATGGGTCGGAATTGACTCGACAGCGCTTAACAACAACAACATACAGGGTGAATAAGTATAGTGAAAGAATACAGCTATGTCACACACTTTTCCTGATTTTACACCATTCAGTATCCACTTGTTATGCCCAAACAATTGCACCTTGGTTTATGCATAGACTACTCATGAGCACATTCATGAGTTCTGGGGTATCTATTCTTCACTATATTTTCCATAACTTGTCATGATCCACATAATAAAGACACCATACAGCATCGGTTTTCCCCAAAATCACTATATCTTGGTAATTTAAAATTTACCAGTATTTACCCAAATATCAAGATATTGACTCGGTCAGTGGATAGTCTAGTGATATGAAATAATTTCAAATGAAGAACTATGCCTGACTGAGACATCTATTTCCTTTATGCATTAAATATTTTAAAGCATCACGTAACTTAATATGATATAATTTTCAAAGTGTAGAAAAAAAGAATGTGAGGCAAACATACCATCATAAATTAAGCACAAGGTCACATAGGTGGTTCAAGGATAACATCATATTCAAAGACTCCTTACATTGGGTATCGCTAAATACATAATATTTTTTATAACAATGAAGTGCATGATATTGAGATGCCCTCAGATTTTTTCTTATTAGAATAGTTGGTGATTTTACATGTAAATTCATGAGTAATTTCAAAAAGAAAGTCAATTGTACAATTTTTCTTCATTTAATTTTAGAAAGCATAAATATGTAAAATTCACATTGCCCTTGCATTGTCAGATACCTAAATAAGAAATACGACATACTTTTTTCCACGTCAGTGAGAAACATAAGTTTAGTTTTAACATGTTATTTCATAAATGTGTTAAAAGTTCAACTGAAGCACTATTTGAATATGGAACTATTGATAATATATCTCAACAAAAACATTTTTGTACAATACTTTTACTTTATAAATTTTCAATTTTGTTTCTTAACCTGAAATCATGCTTGATCAAATGAAACATACTGACAGAATTGTCAAAACATACACATTACAGCCCAGAATTATTGCATATATAAGAATAATATTCATACTTCAAAAATTGTAGAGGAGCTCATTCACAGAGCTACATTTGAGACTTGCTATCACTTAGAATGCATTGGCCATTAAGATCTAGGGAAGGCAGAGAGAAGAAAGGATAATTATGGCCACTGTGTGGGAATTACAGTCACTTGCTGATAAGCTGATAGGGGAACATATGCTTCAGCGAAAAGACAAACCTACCACTGCGTATCACTGTAAAGCATCCAATTTAATGGATGTTTGCGTGTATGTGTGGGGGGAGGAGGTTTTTGCTTTTAATTATAAAAATAAAACATTCATTCTACAAGGAAATTTATCAATAATAGAGAATTCAGATTAGAGAGATTTGATTTTGGGGATATTAAATAAAAACATTCACTTAATAAATGTATACATGATAAAGTGTTAATAGGCAGATAGATATATGATTTGTAGGTATACAGAATGTAGTATAGGTATATAGAGTATATATATATACATATATATATATATTCCCCCCCCCCCTTTTAGTGTGGGTTCTTTTTCTTGATCTTTTACAATAATGGTCCTATGCAGTATTTTTCCTTTGTGTCTCACTAATTTCACTCAGCATAA
>NW_006408545.1:26570585-26580526 GCF_000296735.1 Chrysochloris asiatica | reverse complement strand
ACACTATACTCAACAGGACTTCTGGTGTGGTAATGTAGGATCAGTACTGGACTGCTGAAAACAAGGTTGGCAGTTCAAATCCACCGGCTGCTCCTTAGAAATCCAACACAGGATTGCTATAAGTCAGAACCAATTCAACAGTACTTAATAACAACAACATACTCAGAAAGTCCTGGTGTGGCACTGTGAGTTAAAGCACTGGACCACAAGATCAATTTGAACCACAAGTTCAGCAGTTCAAACTCATCAGCTGCTCCTTGGAAACCTTGTACAGGGTTGCTATGAGTCTGAATCAACCCGATGGTACTTAATGACAACAGCAATCAATGGGGAAGTCCTGGTGTGAAGGATAAGCACTGTACTGCTAACCAAAATGTCAATAGATCAAACCCACCAGCTGCTCTTATCCAGGGTTGCTATGAATCAGAATTGACTCCATGGCACTAAACAACAACATACTCAACAAGTGTCATTAATGCTGTGGGACATCATGGCCAGGAAGAAATGTGAAAGTTCTCAAAAAAGGAAATGATTTGAAAACTTATTAGAGTATTTGGGTAGGCTGTGGGTTAATGCGCCAGACTTCAAAGCCATTTGAACTGCAAGGTCGGTGGTTCAAGCTCACCAGCTGCCTCTCGGAAACCCTATACAGGGTCCCTATGGGTTGGAACCAACTAAATGGCACTTAACAACAAAAGTTAATAAAATAGAGGACTTGTGAGTTTGATAGCCAAAAAGTAAGGAGAAAATTCTATCAAAGGGGTAAAGAATTAGATTACTCCTTATAGTTTCAGCTTGCAAACCTACAATCAATAGATCATTGTTGCTTTCTATAAAAACATAATGCTTATCCCAATTATTAGTTGTGTTCAAAGATTGGTTTCATCACTGGGATGAATTCTAAGTTTCTTCTAAAATCCCAGATTGCAATGTGAAGCTTCTGTTCTGTATGCCTTGAATACCTCCTATTTTGTCTTTACTTTCTGTGCAACAACAACAACAAACATCCCTTACCTTCTTCAAGAGTTAGTTAAAATTCTGTCTTCATAATGATGGAATTCAACACTTCTAGTAGCATCTCCTAAAATATACAATAAGGAAAATAATTTTTGCATAATGTTTGTGTTAGGTTGCCATTATTAAATCAATTTGGAAAATATTCTGTTGAAATTAATGAACTTGGTTAATGTATATGTTTTAAGATTGAGAAATACAGCGTGCTAATATAAATAATGAGTTTTTTAAAAATGAGATATAAGATGACACATTTCACAGTTGGCAAAAAGATAAACCAAACCTGTCCACTGTTGGTCATCAGAATAGTTCACTGGTGTCTGTGTTTCTCATTAAGTCAAATACAGTTCATCGTAGCTACCCTTACATGGTACAAACTATATACCTGATATTTTTATTTCCTAAACAAGCTAATTTAAAGTCTACTGGCTGCCCCACAATATATTGCTAACATCTTCTAAAATTCTGAGTTTTAATCATTGTTAAGATTTCAAACTTGTTCTTCTTCATCAAATATAGAACTACATGTATGCAAATAAATGAATTCTAATTTTTTTTTTTTTTTTGGTGATATATTCAAAGTTGAATCACGCATATCTTCCCATCTCATTTACTGCACCTGCTCATGAGAGGCTTCCAAATTTATATTAATTGAAATTTGTTTAAGAACACTGTAACTGTTCCAATATATTTTACATCAATTAGAAAAAAATTTTGAGATGATTAGACAGAAGTCTGATAGAGTCCCCATACATTTTCCACAACTTTTTTGATCAAAATGCCACATATAATTTGTAACACATTCATTGCATTTCCCAGCATGCTGAAGTATGGGTTCTAATGATTCTATGACTATATATAAAGGTCAAATTTGTTTGATATACTAGTTATAGCAAATCAGTATTAGTGGACGCATTTCAGGCTAGCAAGCTGTCAGCAGTTTTAGGCCAACTTCAATTGTGTTTTGGCTTTTCCCTTTTGTGCTTCTACGCCCACATTTCTTTTCTCCTAAGTCTATTCTTACCATTTTTTTTTTTTCTGTGTTACATATCCTCAGCTTTACCAAATGAGAAAAAAATGTCAAAAAAAAAGTAAAAATCAAAAAAAGATCAAATTTACTGGTCTGATAAATACTGATGGAACCTATGAAACTGTGGCCCTCACACACCCTTCAAACCTAGAACTGAATCCACCCTTGGGGATTGTTTTTTCATCCAACAATAGATAGGCCTTTGAAGTGACCAATAACAGCCCTTATAACAATAACACTCATGAAGAAAGTATGCCTAAATAAAATCAACCATCAACCTTACAGAACAGAAAGGCAGAGTTGCCCAAGAACAAAGTTCAGAAGGTAGGGAGAGGCAGGAAAGAAAGAGGAATGGATACCAGGAGCACAGATATCAGGGAAGAATATTGTTACATTGAGGGAATTGCAACTAATGTTATGAAGAAAAAACATATATATTGTTGAATGGAAATGCTCTGTAAACTTCCACCCAAACAAGAATAAATAAAGTCTCCTATTTGACTATATTTGACTGCTTCTACTGTGTAGTATTGTAGAATAAGCACTTGACTGCTAACTGCAAGGTCAGTGGTTCAAGACCACCAGACACTCCTTGGAAATCCTATACAGAATCCCTGTGACTAGCAATTGACTTGATGGTACTTAACAACAAAAACCGACAAATGACCTCCGATATCTGATTTATTAAACAAATTGAGACTTGTCTGTGAGTATAATCTTGATAACTAATGGAACAAGGGATATTATTGCTGATGTCAAATGGATCTTGGCTGAAAGCCGAGGATGATAGAAATATGTTTACCTGTGCTTTATTGACTATGTAAAGGCTTTTGATTGTATGGATCATGACAAGCTATGGACAAAATTTCAAAGTATGATGATTCATTGTGCTCATGAAGAACCTGTACATACACAACCTGTACATACCTGAACAAAAGGTAATTGATCGAACATAACAAGGGAATACCAAATGGTTTAAAATTAGGAAAGGTGTACTATAGGGTTGTACTCTTAAACTGAATATACTTATTCAATTTGTATATTGAGCAAACAATGGGATTATATAAAGAAAAATGTGGCATTAGAATTGGAGTTAGGCTTATTAACAACCTGTGATATGCAGATGATACAACCTTGCTTACTGAAAGTGTAGAGGATTTAAAATACTTACTGAAGAATATCAAAGACCAACGCCTTCCGTGTGGCTTGCATCTCAATGTAAAGAAAACAAAAATCCTCACCAATGGGCCAATTAACAACATCCATATAAATGGAGAAAGGACTGAAGTTGTCAAAGACTTCATTTTGCCTGGATCAATCATCAATACTCAAGTAGTAGTCAAGAAATCAAACAATGTATTGCACTAGGAAAATCTGATGCACAAGAGCTCTTTAAAGTGTTCAAGATGTTAGTTTGCAGACTAACATGGGCCTGACTCAAGCCATGGTATTTTCAATAACCTCATATGCATGCAAAAGTTGGATAGTGAACAAGGAAGACTGTAGAAAAATTGATGCATTTGAATTATGTTGTTGGAACAGAATATTGAAAGTGCCATGGACTGCCAATAGAACAAACATTTGTGTTGGAAGAAGTACAGCGAGAGTGCTCCTTGGAAGCCAGGATGGCCAAACTTCATCTCTCATACTTTGGACATATCAGGAGTGACCAGTCACTGGAAAAAGATACCATGTTTGGTAAAGTGGAGGGTCAGAGAAAAAGTGAAGACCCCCAACAAGGTGGATTGGCACAGTGGTGTCAGTGATGGGCTCAGGTGTAGCAATGGTTGTGAGGTTGGCCCAGGACCAGGGAGAGTTTCATTTTCTTGTGCATAGAGGGTCGCTAAGAGTCAGTACCAACTTGATGGCACCTAACAACAACAACAACAATGGTGTAGCCAAATCATTTCAGATTCATTGTGACCCTATGCACAACAAAGCAAAACACTGTGTGGACCTATGCCATTCTTACAACTGTACTTATATTTGAGCCTATTATTGCTGCCATTTTGTCAAACAATCTTGTTGGGGGGGTCTTCCTATTTTTCTCAGAACTTCTACTTTTCCAAACACAATGTTCTCCAGGAACTGGTCCTTCCTGACAAAATGTCCAAAGTTCCAGAAATTAAGTCCTGCCATCAGCACATATAAGGAATATTTTGACTGTACTTCTTCCTAGACATATTTTTTTTGTTCTTCTGTTAGCCCATGGTATTTTTTAATATTCTTCACCAACACAATAATTTCATGCATTTATTCTTCTACTGTCTTATTTATTCATTGCACATCTTTCACAAACATATCAGCCTTGGGTGAGGTACACCCTTGTCCTCAAAGAGACATCCTAGCTCTTTAACACTTTAAAGAGGTCTTTTATAGCTTATTTGCTTATTGCAATATATCATTTAATTTCTTAATTGCTGCTTCCATGTTGAGCATTGATTATGGATCCAAGCAAAATGAAGTCTTTAACAACTTCAATCTTTTCTGTTTATCATGATGTTATTTATTGCTCCAGTTGTAAAAATTGTTGTATTTACATTGAGATGTAATCCAAACTGAAAGCTGTTGTCTTTGATCTTCTTCAGTATTTCAAGTAAGTATTTGATTTTCATTTCCATCAACGAAAGTTGTGTCATCTGCATATCACAGGTTGTTGGTGAGTCTTTCTCCAATCGTGATGCCATGTTCTTCTTCATATAATTAAGCTTCTTGGTGTATTTACTTAGCATAGAGATTGAATAATACAGCAAAAGGAAACAACCCTAGTACACACCTTTCCTGATTTTAAACATTCCCTATCCCTTCATTCTTTTAGAACAAATGCTTCTTGAACTATGTACAGATTCCTCGTGAGTATAAGTGTTTCAGAATATTCATTTTTCACAATATTATCCATATTCGTGCCCATGACAAGTAAAGGTGGCTCAATGGAATGAAGAAAACTTCAAACAATATCATTAATATGACATACATGCACAATTTTGCTAAAGGTAATTAAACAATAGAGCAGTGCATCGACAGCGAGATGCCATAAATTCAAGTCAGATTCAGAAAGAGGACATGGAACTAGAGATGTTATTGCTGATATCAGATGTATCTTGGCTAAAAGCAGGGAATACTAGATAGAAGTTTATTTGTGTTTTATTGATAATTAATGAGCACATAAGTATTTGTTAAAAATTGTTTAGCAGTTTCTATCTGGAAGGTTGCATAAGAGGATATATAAGGGTCTTCAAAAGTTCATAGAAAGTGGAATTAAAATAAAAAATAATACATAACCTCACTTGAGAATAAGCTATTTATATAAATGGTCTTTTAAAAATTAGAAATAAATACAAAGTAAGTATTTCTTCTGTCTTACATATCCTAAAGTGTTCTCATGTACCTTTTAATTTCACCAAAGTTCTGCATTGCTTGGTTTAAAGATGACCTTCAAATAAAGACATTTGCAAAATACTGTCTACTTTTATTCATATTTATTCTGTTAAATGAGTTTGTTATCAGAGTTGTCTAACATCAAACATAAGTAAATTGTTTTCTAAATAAATAATTTTGCATTTGCAATTTGTGTATTTTATTGCATCTAATTTATTTTCTCCACCACAAAATGTATTATGACACCAATTTCAAGAGTGACTACACATCACACTACACTTGATTTTCACTAATTTTTCTTAGTGTTTGCTCTTCTATTTAGGTCTTGAAACTTGAATGAACAACTAAAGGCTTGATATTACTCTGTAATAAAACTAGACTGTTTTCAAATAGTACACAATTCAACTCCAATGTCCTCATTACGGATAAACAGATAATTAGAAATACTTGGAAGACAGGCACAAATATCATTCAGAATGTGTCCAATATTAACATCCACAGATATACCTCTATGTACACTAACTTGTTTCTCAGATATTTTCTTAGAATCATAATGGATTTCTTTCTTTCATTTTTTTTAACTTTCACTTGGCTTATCTGTAAAGTTGATGTATTGATGTTTATATATGTTTTATTGTTGTTAAGTGTCGTGGAGTCAGTTCTGACTCAGTGACCCTGTAAAGGGTTTCTAGGCTCTAAATCTTTGTGGCAGCAGAAAGCATTATCTGCATCCTATTGAGTGGCTAGCTGACTCAAATGGTGGACCCTGTGGTTTGTAGCACAGTGCTTATTGTATATATTAGTTTAAGATGAGTCCCTGGAGCCTTTATTTTTAACAAACTTTTGAATATTTTCTATGTAGCTACAATGAGTTCTATGAGGCTTTATTGGACTCCTGGTTTGACTCTGTAGGATAAGCACTGGACTGTGAACAATCAAACTTACCAGCTGCTTCATGTAAACCTTATACTAGGTTGTTATGAGTCTGAACCCACTTGTTGCCACTTAACAGAACAACACAGAGTTTGGTCTATAATTGGATCCTGGAAACTACTACCCAAACCAACTCTATCAAATTGTTTTTTTATGTAACGTGGATCCATCATTCTAAAAGCTAAAATATTAAATAATAAATCATTAAAAAGAGTTGCAGTACTCAAGAAGAATACATCATTTCAATCTGCCTCTGGTAATAATGTCACTACACAAAATTCTTTCCTGATGCTTTCTATTTTTTGTTTGTTTGTTTGTTTTGTTTTGTTTTGTTTTGTCTTCTTAGGAATGCTTCCTACTGCTTGTGATTTATCATGGTACCTCCTTTTGTTTAAGGGAGACTATTCAGTGTATAACGTTGTAGAGTTTTCCTTTTATATATTATTATATGAAGAAAATAAAAAATAAGGCTATAGGAATGTTACACATAGATTTCTCCTTTAGATGTATCATGTTACTGGCTACAGTCTTTCAGAATACTAAAAAACAATGTTTGATGCTTATATTTTCTGTAATATTGTTGTTGTTAAGTGCCACCAAGTTGGTTTATAGTCTAATGTTTATCGTGTGAAGCTACCAAGCTGCCTTATGTAATATTGTTATTGTTGTCGTTAAGTGCCATAGCAATCTAATAAATTAAATTCCCTGAAAAAATTATTCTAAGAGTAAACATATAACATATAACATGAGCAGAAAATCATATATGTTAAAATAAATCTAGTTTAAATGATTAGTATATAAGATGTCCAGAAAAATTTCAAAATAAAGCATGCTTAAAATTTAAAACAAGAAAAATAAGTCTGTTTAAAATGATTGGTGAAAATGGCAAGACATTTAGAGACACCCCTTAAAGGAATGTGGAGAGAGAGAGAAAGAGACGAAAACAGTAAAACAAAGAAGTAATTAGAAGTTGACAGCCTAGCAATCCATATGTGATGGGGTTTCAGTTTTGAAGCATTGTGGTGGGGGTTGACTCAAAGAAACACAAGGCTTCATGACTTCTGTAGAATGAACGAGATTGAAAGAGAATCTAAGGAATAAGTCCACTTTCATAGTGGCATTCACAACATAGTTTGTCTCCAATTTTTGGTGCTCAGGGTTGAAAATGTCATACTCCTCAGATAAATGTTAACACAAAACAAGTTTGAACAGTAATTATGACTCAAAAACCTTTATGGAATACAAAATAAATTTAATTACACATTTCTCAAAATTCTTACATTGATATCATAGGGAAATATCAAAAGATAAATGATGAAATATAGAAATATTTGTAATGAATATGGATTATATATAACGTATACATATGGAGCACTGATGTGGTGCTGTAGGATAATCACTGGACTGCCTACCACAGTTGGTGGTCCAAACTCACCAGCCACTCCTCAGAAACCCTATATAGGGTCACTATGAGTCAGAACAGAATAGTCAGCACTTAAAATAACAACAAAAAATAATATACACATACACGTGACATGAAATTAGAAAATAAACCAACAATAGTGAAATTTTTTAAAAAGATCTAAAATGTAATGCAGCTAAACACAAATCAACAGAACTGTTTTTTAAAGATAATATCAATATTACAAAGAAAGTGAAGGTTGGGTAAATAATCCAAAAAGTTTTCTTAACATGATAGTGTGGCTGCATATTCTTCAATAAACTTTCCTTAGTAATTTTTTAAAGGTATAGGTATGATTACTTCAAAATAATTTTAATACTTTGAAAATATGTGGTTGATAAAAGTGTCAAATGTATGCATTATTGGGAGTTAAGGTTATTACTATAAAAGAAGGGAAATACAAATTTGAGTAGGAAATGGAGGAAGCCAGGAAATGCCATTTGGTGATAGATTGGAATGGGAATTCACATGAACCCGTGCTCACATACACATACATATTTTTTCTATGATAAAGCCTAAAAACAATGATATTCCTAGAGCAATGAGGAAATAGAGTAGTAAGAGCATAAGAAATACTGGGACTATTTTGTTCAAAAAATAAGAAATTAATTTTAAAGTAATAGAGACTTAAGGCATAATGATGCCCACATAAAAGTAACAAATCTGTAAAATTAATAATAGTGATAAAAAGAAAGTAAAAATATATAACAACAGTAATGGATTATAACCCATTGAATAAAATTTAAAAATAGTGTTCATATTCTATGTAAACAAGCAAATAAATACATAAATAAAAACTTAATAAAGTGCAGATGCAAGCGACTTTCTTTATAGTAAATTGCAAACAAATAAATGTAGAATGAATGATAGATTAAGAATGTCATCAATTTTCTATCAACACATTAAAAATATTTCTATCTACAATGACTTCTGAAAGAATGGGTTTATATTTCAAGGAAAGCACTTCTATCAACATCATTATGAATGATCTCCTCTTTTATCAATTATGAAGAGAAATATTGTAACGTGAAATAGAGAAGCCTTACACCCTTACCCAACCCTGTAGTTATTTCTTTCAAGTCCCTAAATGTTGGGTCAAACCATTAGGACTTGTCCACAAATCAGTGTAAATCCATACTTTTGGAAATTCCTTTATCACTACAAGTAAATATTCATATTAACAGATTGAAATTGAGCCCACTCAAAATTTGCCTACCTTTATAATCTTTGAGGATTTTATCACCAGAAAAATGCATTCAGATAATTGAAGAAAATGAACTTTCTGATCTATAAATGAAGCTCAATTTTTTCTACCTGGGTTTATTTTAACACATGGTGCTGAAGTATGAATTCAGGAACTAGAAACAACGAAGCAGTAGATGGCAAATTAGGCTAATTCACTTGCACATACAAACATAATTTGACCTGCCCTTCTGCTCTAGCCTAATTCCATTTGATGATGACTTTTGTACACACCTAAATTTCGGTCTTACTGTGCCATTTAACATCCAATTAATGAAGGATAGCATTAGTTTCTTAAAAATATACACTACCAAGGTCTTTTGTTGAGTTGTTGCCAGGTTCAGAAGCATTTCAGGAGCCATTTATCAAAGGGAGGACAGTTATTACAAACAAGTTAAATCCCATTTAACTATGGACAAGTCAAAAGAGTCCTTGTAGTGTAGTGGATTACCAGCAGGGTTGCTAACCACAAGGTCAGCATTTTGAATTTACCAGTCACTCCGTGAAAAAATTGAGACTTTCTGCTCCCACAAAGAGTTATTGTTGTTGTTGAGTGCTATCGAGTTGGTTCCAACTAACAGCGACCCTGAATAGGGTCTCCGAAGATCGGCTGGTGAGCTTGAACATTCGATCTTGTGGTTCAAACCAAACTTGTAGTCCAGTACATTAACCCGCAGCACCATTTACAGCCTCAGAAACCCTGTACAGGGTCACTATGAATCAGAACAAACTCAATGACAAACAACCATCGTGGACAAGTCAAGCAGCAATGAATCGGCTAGGTTCTAAATTCCAAAGGATACAAGACCTTTTCCTGCAACTTGGCCTGTAGAAGGGCCTTGTTGGAATTATGATGTTGTTGTTATCAGTTCCGACTAAGAG
>NW_006408545.1:26564072-26570001 GCF_000296735.1 Chrysochloris asiatica | reverse complement strand
GTAAAGATTTACAGCCTCGGAAACCCTGTACAGGGTCGCTATGAGTCGGAACCGACTCCACAGCACATAACAACAACAACAATTATAGATCAGCACTGGACCACAAGATTGACTGTTGAAATCTTCCAGTTGCTCTTTTGAAAACCTATACAGGGTCACTATGAATCGGAAATTACTTGATAGCACTTAACAGCAGTTGTGTTGTTATTGTTGTTGTTAAAGTGCTGTCAAGTCGATTCTGACCCATAGTGACCCTGTACAGGGTTTCCAAGGAGAAGCTGGTGAGCTTGAACCACCAACCTTGCAGTTCAAACAACTTTGCAGTCTGACGCATTAGCCTTCAGCGCCACAAACACCAGGACTCTAGCTATAAACTAATGATATAATCAAGATAATCAAGGATAAATTATGAAAAACAAGTGAAATAACCCTAAGTTTAGATACTGAGAATAAACTGGTGTCCTTTCCAAACAAATCAAACTGCATTTCTAGTAGTATTACTAATTAGAATAGGGAATAAAACAAAAATAAAAACAACCAGCTCTGTAACTGCACAGTTGATATCTAAATCCATGTTGATTTATTCAAGAAATGAAACAATATCTAAACCAGAAGTTGTAATTTGAGTCATCACATGATTAAATTTACACTATTACACAGTTATTCTCTAAGATTAACCTAGGGTTTCTTCAAGACAAGTAGATAAGATGAATGGGGGCCCTTTAGGAATCAATCATTACCATTGAATCAAAGTTTTCAAATATTTGATGATGTCAGCAGTAATAATAATAACTCCAGAAACCTCCATTTGACACTTTTTAGAATATTAGGCGGTATTACATGTAGTATGAAACTAAAGTGATGTTCCCAACAAACGTTGAGCATGTTTACTTCAATTTTGATTTCTGCAACTGGGAAACTAATCACTAGTTAGTTTTAGAGACCCGGTAAACTTGTGTAAAATGGGCATGCTACAAGAGCCCATTTATTTCTTGATTTAGAAAAAGTCCATTCTGATGAGAAACCATAGTACTATTTTAGATATCTGGGGATAAGAATCAGATCAGGGCAATGTTCAATGCTGAATAAATTCTGTATTTATTCCCCATGCTAGACTTACCCCAGTAAATACCTTAAACTGAATTTGTGAAGACTAGGAAGAGTTATAATATGCAATTATGATAGTATCACAGTCTCGTCCTAATTAGACCTGCCTCCTCTACAAAATGTGCTGACTCATAAACTGACTCATTTGGGGATTGGGTGAGGATTCATGATTCTCCATCATGATGATTTCAGTTATCTGTACCTTAGGTATTGTAGTTAACTGCTATTGAACCAATTCCAAATCATGGGGACTTATATAAACAAGAATAAATCATCACCTGGTTTGTGCCATCTTAAAAATCATTCGTAGGTTTGTGTCCATTGTTTTGTTATTGTGTTAATCCTTCTCACTGAGAAGTTTCCTTACATTTGCTGGCCCTCTACTTGAACAACCATGATATGTTTTTCTAGAGATTTGTCTTTCCTTATGATGTATCCAAATGAAGCAAGACAAAGTCTCACCACCCTCACTTCTATATAGTATTATGGTTGATTTGTTTGTTCTGCTGCTTGTAATCCATGGTATATTCAATATTCTTCACAAAACAGAAGTGTGCCACCACTCTTCTGTTACTTTGTCATAATTTGGTGGCTTGTATATTGTTATGAGCTGGAGACTATGCCATATACATATATATATATATATGTTTTATTGTGAATTATATGATAGTTTACATGGGAGAACATTAGTTTTACATTCATCCTATTGTATATTGTTTCATTGCCATGGTTACAATCCTTTCCATGCATCATCAACCAACCCAAGGCTATACACTACAAGCCTGCCCCCCCAGTCGTCAGCACACAGCCCCTCTCCCTTTCTAGGTCTAAAGTCCCCAACTGCTCCATCTGTCCATGTCATCATCTCTGCCTCCATCTCAGGCATCACTGCTTCTCTGGGTAGGGTCCCACTCTTTGCTCTTCTCTGTTGATGGTCCCAGGGACCTCCGCTCCTAGACTGAAAAGTTAATCACTCCCCCCCTTGCTACAAAACATCTGCCTTTACATTTCCAACCCTCACAATCAGTCCTGATAACAATTATTTACTATTGTATCACAAGAGACCCATCCACATTTCATTTCATCAGCCCCACCTAGACAGATTGGATATTACTCAGTGGAGATTCTACCTTCCTTCATGCCCTCTGAATCTAGGTTCCCGCCACCAATATTTTAAATAATAGCAGGGTCACCAATGGTGGAGACGTTTCAATTGAGCTTCCAGAATAAGATAGACAAGGATAAAGGAGAGGAAGACCACTTCTGAAAACCTTATGAGTATCAGTGGGACGTTGATATCTAATATCTCAAGTTGGAAGGCATGCAAAATATGACTGGGGAAGAGCTGCCTCCTGAAAGTAGAGTTGACTTTAATGATGTGAAGTTACCAAAGCTTTCAAAATCTTTATGTAAGGAGGGGGTACAACTCAAAATAAGGATAGCTGCCAATATCCATTAAAAATTAGAATACGGAATATATGAAATATGAGCAGAGGAAAATTGGAACTTCTCAAAAATGAAGTGTAATACAGGAATATTGAAGTTATATGTAATAGTGAACTGGAATGGACTAGTATTGACCATTTTGAATCAGACAGTCATATGGCTTCCTATGACAGGAATAGCAAATTGAAGAGGAAAAACATCTCGTTCATCATCTAAATGAGCATTTCAAAATCTATCTTGAATTACAATGCGGTCTGTATTAGGATAGTATCTATATGCCTACAAGGAAGTCCAGTTAATACAACTATTATTCAAATCCATGCCAAAAATAATGTCAGTAATGATGAGACTGAAGAAGTCTACCAGCTTCAATTTGAAACTGATCAAACATCTAATCAAGATGTATTGATTATTACTGGTGAATGGAATGTGAAAGTTGGAATTAAAGAGGAAAGTACAGTAGTTGGAATACGCCGACTTGATGATTGAAATCATGCTAGTGACTATCTCCTCTCCATGCAATATACCTAGGCATTTTTTCGAAAATCAATTGGCTATGTGGATGGGTTAATTTCTGGATTCTTGGTTCTGTTCCATTGATCAATGTATCTTTCATTGTACCAGTACCACACTGTTTTGACAACTGTAGCCATATAGTAAATTTTGAAATTGGGGAGTGAGAGGCCTCCAATCTTGTTCTTCTTCTTAAGCAGTGCTTTGCTTATCCTGGGTCTCTTTCCTTTCCATATAAAGTTAGTAACTGTCTTTTCCATCTCTTTGAAGAACGTTGTTGGAATCTGGATTGGGATTGCATTATATGTGTAAATTGCTTTGGGAGGTATTGACATTTTCACAATGTTGAGTCTTCCTATCCAGGAACATGGTATGTTCCTCCACTTCTGTAAGTCTCTTTTGGTTTCTTTTAGTAGTGTTTTGTAATTTTCTTCTATAAGTCCTTTGTTTCTTGGTTATGTTTTTTCCTAAATATTTCATCCTTTGGGCGGCTATTGTAAATGGTATTGCTTTCCTAATGTCCTTTTCAGCGCTGTCATTGTTACTAAAGAGGAATCCAACTGATTTTTGTATGTTGATCTTATACCCTGCCACTTTGTTGAACCTTCCAATGAGGTCTAGTAGTTTTTTTACTGAGCCTTTGGGGTTTTCTATGTATAGGATCATAATGTCTACAAATAGAGAGTTTTACTTCCTCTTTGCCAATTTGGATGACTTCAATTTCTTTATCATGCCATATAACTCTGGTTAAAACTTCCAAAGCAATATTGAATGGGAATGGTGACAAAGGACATCCTTGTCTGATTCCCATTTGCAGAAGGAAGGCTTTCAGTCTCTCCATTGAGAGTGATGTATGCTGTTGGTTTTGTATATATGCTCTTGATTATGTTGAGGAATTTCCCTTCAATTCCTACTTTGTTGAGTGTTCTTATCAGGAATGAATATTGGATTTTGTCAAATGCCTTTTATTTATCACTCTGTATGATCATGTGGTTCTTTTCCTTTTTCTTATTTATATTGTTGATTACATTGATTGTTTTTCTAATATTGAACCATCCTTGCATCACTTTTATAAAACCCACTTGGTCATGATGTATTATTTTTTTGATGTGCTGCTGGATTCTGTTGGCTAGGATTTTGTTGAGAATTTTTGCGTCTATGTTCATGAGGGGTATTTATCTATAATTTTTTTTCTTAGTGATGTTCTTCCCTAGTTTTGGTATGAGGGTTATGCTTGCTTCATAAAAAGTATTAGGGAGTTTTCCATCCTCTTATACATTCTGGAATAATTTGAGTAGAATTGGTGACAGTTCTTCCCTGAAAGTTTGGTAAACTCACCTGTGAAGTCATTTGGGCCTGGGCTTATTTTGGTTGGGAGTTTTTTTTGATGACCT
Source organism: Chrysochloris asiatica (assembly GCF_000296735.1). NCBI lineage: Eukaryota > Metazoa > Chordata > Mammalia > Afrosoricida > Chrysochloridae > Chrysochloris > Chrysochloris asiatica. The sequence goes on along the minus strand of NW_006408545.1, from coordinate 26,565,541 downwards.
GATCAATTTCTTCTTTTGTTATGGGTCTTTTTCAAACTTTCTACTTCATTTTGAGTAAGTTTAGGTAGATTGTGTTTTTCTAGTGTTTTCCATTAGTGGTTAGGGGTGTCCACTCACTCAGGCCCGTCCTCTAGTCACCACCATAGAAATGTGTAACTAGATACTGAGAAGTTAATGGGAGAAAGATTGTTTACTATTTTTGTCTCTGTGTGCACAGCATAATTCTTGAAATATGTGTCTTTTTATGTTGGGGTTTTACAGATTGTTCATATGGTTTGTCTGTCAGGCCAAACCTTCTTTTTTTCTTTTTGGGTAGGCAGGGGTTAATTGTCCCACACAAGTTAACTTTAGGGCTGGGACTCACAGGTTTCAGTCAAAAGCAGCAGCCAAAGGATTTGCTCTTGGACTGATGGGGCTCTTTCTCTCTGTGCCATAGGAAAGCTGTAGTCTCAATGCTGGACTTTTTTTGGGGTGTGCACCCACCTGCCTGAAGGCTTTGGGCTGGGCAAGGAGGGCATGACAGGGAAGAGGCGAAAAGAAAACTGTAGAATTCCTCCACACCTCTTTTTTCAAATGTTGCTTTGCTGCTTTTAGTGCTGGTTCCCTGTGCCAGTTTGTCTGTAGTCTGCCCTCTGACTTCTGCCCAGGTGGGATGGTCTAGAGGGAGTCACGTGCCAATTTCTAAAATGCAATGTTTTCCTTTACTCCGTGATTTTCCCACTGTCTGTTGCGGGAATCTGATGCCTTGACTCTTATATGCAGGTAAAATTTTGCTGAAGATAACTCAAAAACATTTGCAGCAGTACATTGACAGGGAGCTGCCAGATATTAAAGCAGAATTCAGACGAGAATAAGGACCAAGAGATATCATTGGTTACATTAGATGGATTCTTGCTGAAAACAGAGAATACCAGAAAGATCTTGACTTGTGCTTTATTGATAATGCAAAGACATTGACATTGTGGTCATAACAAACTAAGGATAACAGTGCAAAGAATGGGTATTCCAGAACACTTAATTATGCTCAAGAGGAACTTGTACATAGACCAAGAAGCAATCATTTAAGCAGAACAAGGTAACTGAAAGGTTGAAAATAATGAAAGGTGTGCATCGGTTGTATTTTTTCATCATATTTATGTATTCTGAACAAATCATTCAAGAAGCTGGATTATACGAAAAATGTAAAAGGAAATTGGATCTTATGATTCAATAGTGAGTAATTGTTATCATGACTAATTGAGACTGTCACAACTGTAAAGGCAGAGGTTTTATATAAAAAATGGGGGAGTAGTTAATCCTACAGTCCAGAAACAAAGGACCCTAGGACCATCAAGGAGAAGAGCACAAGTGGACTGTGAGACCTTATCCAGAGAAGCAGCAACACCAGAGATGGAGGCAGAGATAGGGACATGGAGAGAGCAAACAGCTGAGGACTCTAGATTCATTGTAAGAGAGGGACTAAGAGCTGG
>NW_006408545.1:26544014-26563624 GCF_000296735.1 Chrysochloris asiatica | reverse complement strand
CAATTGTCAAAAAACATAACTAAATATTACATTAGGCTAATCAAATACAAAAGACCTCTCTAAATTTTTAAAAAGCAAAGATGTAAATTTGAGAACTATGGTGTCCCTGATACAGGCCATAGCATTTTCAATTGCCTCATATGCAATGGAATAAGGATGACTGGAGAAGAATCAATGCTTTTCAATTATGGTCCTAGCAAAGAATATTAAATATACAATGAACTACCAGAATAGAGAACAAAACTGTTTTGAAAGAAATATGATTGGATCCTTCCTTGGAAGTAACTATAGGGAGACTGAATACTCTTATTTTGGACATTGTCTGGAAGGATCAGTCCCTGAAGAAGGATATGATGCTTAGTAAAGTGAAGGATTAACAAAAAGAGAAAGATACTCAATTAGATGGCTTGACAGAGAGGCGACAACAATGGGTTTAAACATAACAACTACGAGGATGGTGCAGGATCAGGGAGTGTTTATTTCTGTTTATATAAAGTACAGTTGCTATAAATCAGAATCAACTTTGAGTCACCAAACAATAAAAAGCAACAGTTTAAATGTGGCAATTCATCTGTCTTCTTTTTCCTCAGCCCAATTTTCACATTTAAATGAGGCAGTAAAAAAGAACACGTTTTGAGTCCGGATCACCTTAGTCATCAAGGTGACACCTTTGCTTTTTAAAAGTTTAAAGAGGTATCATGCAGAGTTGACCAATGCAATATGTAGGAGGGTAACTCAAAAAGGATTGCCACAAAATCATAATAACCTTTGTTAAACAAAACTATCAAATTTTGAAGTTGTTTTTTCTTAACACAGTCTCAACTTAGTTTTGGACGTTTCTTAAGGCAGTGTTTCTATCTTTGTAACCTTTCCAAGAAGAATTCTGTGCTCCTCAATTTACAGAAGATACAATTTGTATCCATGAGGGACTCGTATTGTGTTCCTTTTAAGTGTTCTTTGAGTTTTGGGCACAACAACAGAAAGTATGAAGTGGCAAGACCCAGGGCTGTAGAGCAGATGAAATTCTCAAAGGACAGCTTTGTTACCCTAAAACAATGAGCAAATCTATTGTCATGATATGAAAAAAACTCCCTTGGAGCAACGTCCCTGATTTTTTCTCAACAATGCAGTTTTAAATCTTCTTAAAACTTTTTCCTAATAAGTCACTGTGATTGTTCTGTGTTCTTCAAGAAAATCTATCAGTATTATCCCTTTGGAATTCTAAATAAACAGTCACCAAAACCTTCTAAACTGACCTCTATGCATTGAATTTAACTGGTCCAGGAAATCTTTGCCACTGTTTTGATTGAGCATTCCTTGGAATCACTCACAAATATACTCATATTACTGAGAGAAATTATCTTCAGTCACCCACTGTTTGCATACATATGCTTAAACAAATTTTGTTTAGACATGGAATAAGTCCAGTGGTGTAAGAAACAAAACCTTAGTTAGCAATATTTTTTGACTTACTATCATACTGATTTCTTCCGTGGAGTCATAGGGTAATATTTTTGAATAAGCACTAGATTGCCCACTGTAAGGCTGGCAGTTTGAACTCACCAGCCACTCCTTGGAAACCCTATATAACGTCAGGTTGCTGTGAATTGGAATTGATTCAATGGCACTGAAAAAAACAGCTTCCGTGAACATTAATTGTTGATCCTAGTAATATGACATCATCAATGAGATCAATTTGTTTTCCCATGTATCATGATGTTAAGGAATCCATTGAGAGAGTTTTCTTTGTGTTTTTATTTTTCATATTCAGGTATAATCAATACTGAAGGCAGTATGTAAGCTTTGAATTATATCAGTTGTTGTTACATGATTTTGTTGTTCAAAATCTTGTGGAAAACTTACTGGACAACAACAGAACATTGTCTGGCAGATATAGAGTTGCTTTCTTTTATTTTCTTTCTTTTTTTATGCATAAGCTCAAATAAGACTTCAGGAAAGATTTCATAATGGGAATACCATAATATAATTGTCACCTTCAGGGAGTCTGGTTTGGTGGTGTTGTCGGTTAACACGCTGGACTGCAAAGTAGGTTTCAAGTGTAAGGTCAACAGTTCAAGCTCACCAGTCGCTCCTCAGAAATCCTACACAGGGTCACTATGGGTCAGACGCGACTCGACGACACTTAACAACACCAACAACAACGTTCACTGGGGATCAATTCATTCTGATCACTACATTGACTCTACTGCTCATTTAGTAACTATTCCCATCCTGTCTACAGCAGTTGAGTGTTGTTCCTTGATTTCTGTTTCTCCAAATTTCAATTCTAAGTACTGAGTGCATTATATTTTAATGTCTTCATTGCCCATTATTGTATTTAAATTACAGTCATTGCCTGGATTATGATTGAGATCCACTGCTGAGAGTATCTTTAAGAATTTGCAGGTAAGCTGAGACAGGTGCATATGGTTATTATTTAGCCTTACTTTAGCCCTGGTGGTTCAGTGGTTTAATCATTGGGTGCTAATTGCAAGTACCACTGTTCAACTTATCAGTAACTTGCCAAGAAAAAGATGAGGTTGTCTGCTTCTGCAAATATTTTTGTTGTTGATAGGTGCTGCAAAGTTGGTTCCAACTCATAGCGACCCTATCTATGCACAACCAAACAAAACACTGCCCGGTCCTGCACCATCCTCAAAATCGTTACTCTTCAGTTGATTTCTGCTTCCATTATGCCAATCCACCTCATTGGAGGTCTTTCTAATTTTTGCTGACCATCTACTTTGCCATGCATTATGTTGTTCTCCAAGGACTAGTCCCTCCAGATAATACATCCAAACTGTAAGTGATGAAGTATCCCCTTCCTGGCTTCTACGGTACATTCTGGCTGTACTTCACCCAACACAGATTTCTTTGTTCTTCTGACAGTTCATGATACTTTTAATAATCTCCTCTAATACTGTAATTCAATAACATCAATTCTTCTATGACCTTCCTTATTCATGATCCAACTTTCACATGCATATGAGGCCATTGAAAATACAATGGCGTGGGCCAGTCTCACTTCAGTTTTTAAGCTGACATCTTTGCTCTTGAACACTTTAAAGAGGTCTTGTGCAGCAGATTTGCCAAATACAATATATCATTTGATTTCATGAATGCTGCTTCCATGACTGTTGATAGTGGATCCAAGCAAAATGAAATCTTTGATACCTTCAATCGTTTCTTCATTTATCATGATGTTATTTATTGGTACATTTGTGAGGATTTTTGTTTTCTTTACTTTAAGATACAAGCCATACAAAAGGCTGTGATCTTTGATCTTCATCATTAATTACTTTAAGTGATCTTTGCTTTCAGCAAGCAAGGTTGTATAATCAACATATTACAGGTTGTTAATGAATCTTCCTCCAATCCTGATGCCATATTCTTCTTCATATAATCTAAGTTCTCGGGTAATTTGCTCTATATACAGACTGAATGTTGTTGTTGTTGTTGTTAGGTGCCATCGAGTTGTTACCGACTCATAGCGATCTTATGCACAGCAGAATGAAACACTGCCCGATCCTAGGCCAACCTCACTGTTGTTGCCATGCTTGAGTCCATCGATGCTTCTACTTGGCCAATCCATCTCGCTGGGAGTCTTTCTCTTTTTCTCTGAACCTCCGCCTTACCAAACATGATTTTCTTCTCCAACGACTGATCCCTCCTGACAATATGTCAAAAGTATGAGAGATGAAGTTTGGCTATCCTGGTCTCCAAGGAGCATTCTGGCTGCACTTCTGCCAACACGGATCTGTTGGTTATTTTGGCAGCCCATGGCACTTTCAATATTCTCCTCCAACACCATAACTAAAAGCATCAATTCTTCTATGGTATTCCTTATTTACTGCCTAGCATTCAAAGGCATATGGGGTTATTGAAAATACCATGGCTTGGGTCAGGCACACCTTAGTCTTCGAGCTGACATCTTTGCTCTTCAACAGTTTAAAAAGGTCTTGTACAGCAAATTTGCCTAATGCAATGACTGCTGCTTCCATGAGTGTTGATAGTTCATCCAAGAAGAATGAAGTCCTTGACAACTTCAATCTTTTCTCCATTGATAAGAATGTCGTTTTTTTGTCCAGTGTTGAGGATTTTTGTTTTCTTGACATTGAGATGTAATCCATATCGAAGGCTGTGTTCTTTGATCTTCATCAGTAAATATTTTAAGTCCTCTTCACTTTCAGCAAGCAAGGTTGTAGTATCTGCACATCGCAGGTTGTTAATGAGTCTTCTTCCAATCCTGATACCACGTTTTCTTCATATAAGTCTTTCTTTGTCTGGAAGCTTATCTGAAACCTGCCCACCACGGGTGAACCTTCTGGTATTTCAAATACTGGTGGCATAGCTTTCAGAATCACAGCAACTCACAAGCTACCACAGTACAACAAACTGACAGACGAGTGGTGGACAGACTGAATAAGCGTGGCGAAAGAATACAAACCTTACACAAACCTTTCCTGATTTAAACCATTTAGTGCCCCTATTTGAAAAACTGCCTTTTGGTCTATGTACAGTTTGCTAATGAGCACAATTAAGTGTTCTGGAATTCTTATTACAAGTAGTGATTGGTTTATTCATTTCTAAATGAGGCCAAATTACATAACATTAAAGGTCAAAAAAGAAGTCAGCATAGAAAATATTCATTACACAGGTTTTAAAGAATTCTAAGTTCTTCTTAGTAACTTATTTCTAAAGGGAATGTCATCTAGCTAACCCCCTCTGGGATCTAGACATGGGTGAATGAAAAGATTAAATGTATTAAACTCTCTAACATTCCAATCTCCCTAATTTTTTTACTTCTAAACACTAGAATTTTCTTTGGAAGTTCTGGTATCTCATTATCATTTAATGTAAAACATTCTTAGTTTGGGATTTAGTCCATCAGTAAACTATTGTTGTTGCTGTTATGGTTAAGCACCATAGAGTCCATTCTAACTCATAGCTAGTCTGTACAGGGCTTCTGAGGAGTACCTGGTGAATGTGCACCACCAACTTTGTTAGCGGGCTAGGGTTATCCTACAACGCCACACCAGGGTTCCAATAAACTATTGTTGTTGTTTCTAGGCATAGTCAAGGGAATTCTGACTCGTAGTGACCCTCTATAATGTTTCCTAGGAGCAGCTGGTGGATTTGAACTGCCGACTTTGTGGTTAGCAGTCCATTGCTTATCTTACAGTGCTACACCAGAACTCCAATAAATTATTATTGTTGCTGTTAGGTGCTTTCAAGTTGATCCTAACTTGTAATCCTGCTTAATGTTTCCAAGGAGTGACTGGTGGGTTTGCACTACCAACTTTGCAGTTAGCAGTCAAGTGTTTATACTTCAGTGCTACACCAAGACTCCCCTAAAACTATTGTTGTTGTTGTTAAGTGCCATCGAGTCAGTTCTGACTCATAGCGACCCTGTGTAGAGTTTCTGAGTAGTGGCTGTTGAGTTTGAACTGCCAGCCTTGAGGTTCAAACTGACCTTGCGGTCCATGTTTATCTTACAGCTCTACACCAGGATTCCAAGAGCTATATTAATCAGCTCAAACTAACACTTTGAATCAAAAATGTTTTGGTAAGTGCTCTTAAATTTATAGATTCTGTCTATTTCAATATTTGACTTCATTCTCTCTCTTCTACTATGTTTAGAATCCACTCCCCAGCCCCCACACACTTTTTTAAAGGATCCACTGATTAAAAAAAAAAAGAAGAGAACTTATTAATGAGGTTCTTTTGGTGTGTATTATAACTTCTCTCATATTAGTCTTTCTACATTTCTCCCTGAGGCACCTAGGATTTCAATTTTATATAGGTCTGGAAGCAACAGCATGTGTTAGAGTGGCTCTTGTAGTAACTAGCATCCTTTTTACAGAACATTTAAAGATGGGTTATAAAGATTTCCATTATGCTCTATATCTTAATTTCACTTCTAAATATGCAGTTATTATTATTATCTTCCCATATGTCTGCTATTAATGTTATGCCTGTTGTTCTGAGTATATTTTGTTTCACAATATGTAAAAGAGGTTCTTTGAGGGCCAATGAGGACCTAATAAATTTTCAAGGAACATTTTCAGAATGGAAACTATGGAATCACATAAAATCCATTCAAATTCTGTTATCTTGGTCAAATTCTTTAATACTTCATGTCTTAATTCCTCATTTATTAAATGCATTTAATAAAACTATACCCAGTAATGTCATTATGAGGATTGAATAGTTTTTAGACATAAACTACTTAGAATAATATCAGGTACATCATAAGAGGTCAGCAAATAGTATCCACTGATACAAGCGTGCACTCGCTGATGACATAGTTACATGTTGGGCTTCTAACTACAAGCTCAGCTGTTAAATTGCACCAGATGCGCTATGGAAGAAAGATGAGGCTTTCTGCTCCCATTAATATGTCTCAGAAACCCTAAATAGGATTGCTATGAGTCTTGGTTTGGTTCTGTAGAATAATCACTGGACTGACAGCTATAAGGTCAGCATTCAAACCCAAGAGCAGTTATTCAGCAAAACTCTACAAGGTTGTTATGTGTCAGAACCAACTCGATGCATTTAGCAACAACAATAAAAGTTGTAATTCAGAACTTATTTTATGGTAGTGGGTTTGTATTTTTTTCTGTTTATTTGATAATAGCATAGAAGTTATTTCTCTAGAAGCCAGAGATGATCAAAGTGTATTGGAACATTAGTGATGACTGGAAAAAGTATTTCAGTAACTGTGTCCTATAATATCAAATAGTAATAACAGTAGTTTACAACTGGAGGTATATATCAACAGTACTTAAAACTCATGAATGAATAAAATTACAGAGACTCGGACGTAACCCTAAACCTGACAGATTTGTTAAGCACAAAGTGTTGGAAGAAGTACAGACAGAATGCTCTTGGAAACCAGGATGGCCAGACTTTGACTCTCATATTTCAAACATATTGTCAGGAGGGACCAGTCACTGGAGAGGGATATCATGTTTGGTAAAGTGGAGGGTCAGAGGGAAAGAGGAAGACCCCCAGTGAGATGGATTGGCAAAGGGGCAGCATCAATGAGCTCAAGCATGGCAATAATTGTGAGGTTAGCCCAGGACCTGGCAGTGTTTCATTCTGTTGTGCATGGGGTCACTATGAGTCGGTACTAACTCGATGGCACCTAACAACAATAACATAGTAAATTTAAAAATGTCCTAGGTAGTATTGAAAACATTCCTTGTTAAGAACCCCTGCACTAGGAATAGTGAAAGAACATTGTAGCTAGAAGGAAATAATTGGAAGTCCCTCACCTGGGGCAGAGAATTGAGCTTTAGTTTCTCTTCCACAAAATTAGGATAATGATCCCTTACAGGCAGAGTTGTTGTGATGATTAATGGAGATAATATCCAGAGAATACCTAGTTCATTGTTAGTGCTCAAAGAATGATGGTTATTATCATTTTCTGTTCTTATAGAAAGCTGCAAAACTACATTGAAAGAGGAAATGATATATTTATAAAGGATCATAGATAATGTGTTTTAAGATATTTTAATGAGATCTGTAATTTTGGTAGAATTTTAAGCTCTACTTTTAAGACCATTAGACCAAACCCTATAAAATACAAAAATACCACCTATTTTCACAAAGGTAATTGAAGGTCTTAGTACAATTTCAAATAATGGATTTATGCTGCCGACTTGCACACATAAATGAGTGCCCTTGTGAATTGAAAGATATTCAAGCATGTTTATCATAGTCAGAGCCTGCAACTGCATACTGATCAACGCCCCTCACTCATTAACATACAGGACTCCTTGCTTGAGCTTTAATTTGCATGCTCTTCTAAAAGCTCCTTTTTTCCTCACTGTTCAAACAGCCAATGACCTTTGTAATCAACAAGAAAATTAGAAGCAGGTGGGAGCTTATTTTTAATGATGCTGAGACCAAATTGCTTAACTTATATCTCAATTTTTTTTTCCAATTCTTCTTAATGCCTGACAAATATTAATTATTTGAAGTTAGACAGACTTTCTCATTGTCTCTGATCAAACTCTGTAACAAACCCTTTACTTTTATGTTTAATTAATGTGATGAAAGCACTTCTTCTCAATCTCTCTTTTTTTCCCTTTCCTTGAGCCTCCAGTACAAACATGATATCTCTGGAATTAGCAAAGGTTCTGGCAACCTTTACAAATTTACCTAGGTGATTATAAGTGAAACTGATTGAGGACATTTCCTACAGGCTTGTAATTATTTATTTAAATGAGTGTATACGTGAATCAGAAATAAAGTTTCAACATCATATATGAAAAGCATTGGCCCTGATTTCTTTCTCTTTTGCTTTAGAGTATTCTTAATCATACTTACTAGAAATAATCCCACCTCCCTAGTTTCTCAGAAGAAACATCAAACAGTTCTTTTTGACTTATTTTTCAAATGTAAGGTGAATTAAGTAATAAAAACTGCTAGTTACCATCATGTCTACATTATTTACAAATAAATGATGTGCTCAATGAACCTATAGTAAATTTAATCTCAGGCTATTTAACATGGATTTGCTCTGCCTTCTCCTAATAAAACCCAAGAAAAATATGCTTAAGAATATAAATAATCTCAACATTTATCAATGAAATATTTAGAAATAAATAGAAACTGACTTTATGGTTTGGAGTTTTGGATTTGCCACAATTCACTTGTGTGAATTTTATGCAATTGTACTTTAAATCACAACCTATTCACCTAGCTCTTCATTGTGATTGTGATTTAAGCTAAAACAATATTATTATTATTACCTTACAGTGAATTATGGAGTCCTAGTATAGCATTGTGAAATAAACACTAGACTGCTAATAGCAAGGTTGGCAGTTCAAACTTACCAGCTATCCTTGGAAACCCTATATAGGGTAGCTATGAAACAGAACAGACTTGACAGCACTTTACAACAAAAAATAGTGAATTATAAGAACCCTGGTATGGCACTATAGGATAAGCACTGGACTGCTTACCTCAAGGTCAGTGGTTCAAACCCACCAAATGCTTCTCAGGGTCATTGTGAGTTGGAATTGACTCTATTATATAGATTTTATTATATATATGGAGTCCTGGTGTGACATTGTGGGCTAATGAGCCAGACTGCAAAGCTATTTGAATTGCAAGGTCATGAGTTCAAGCTCACCAGCTGCTCCGTGGAAACCCTATAAAGGGTCGCTGTGGGTCAGAAAAGACTCTACGGCACTTAACAGCAACAACAACAACATTATATATATGTATAGAGAGAGAGAGAGAGAGAACTCTGGTAGCATAGTGGTTGGCAAGTCAGGCTGCTAACCTAGAGGTCAACAATTCAAAACTACTAGCTGTTTTACTAGAGAAAGATGAGGCTTTCTGCTCTGGTAAAGATTTACAGCTTCGGAAATCCAATGCAGGGTCACTATAAGTCAGAAGCAGCTCCACAGCACACCACCACTGCCATTATATATATAAACTCCTGGTTTGGTGCTATAGGATTAGCACTGTACTAAGAACCACATGGGTGGCAGTTTAAACCCACTAGCTGTTCCTCAGAAACCCTATACAGGGCCGCTATGCATTGGAAATGACTCCAAGGCACTTAACAACTTAACAGCATACACACACACACACACATATAAAATCAACTCAAAGTGTATATGTGTGTGTGGATATATATATACACATATATATATTATGTTGTTGTTAAGTGCCGTCCAGTCGGTTCCAACCCATAGCGACCCTGTACAGATCTGTAAATCTTGACGGGAGCAGAAAGCCTCATCTTTCTCCCATGGAACAGCTGGTAGTTTCGAACTGCTGATCTTAAGGTTTGCAGCCCGATTCATAACCACTACGCTACCAGAGCTCCATAGACACACACACACACACACACACACACACACACACACATATATATATATGCATAATTAACTCAAAATGTAAAACTGACTTTTTAATCAAATCATCTCATTTCATTTAAAATAATCTACAACAACTTGTCCTTAAGGTTTGACATTTTTTTAAAGACCATCTTGACTATTAATATTTTGACAGAAGTCCTGATTCTTTATAGTTATTCACACATTTGAATACAAAAGATTCAGTGCTCTTTGAAATATTTATGCATGCATATATACTTAAAGGAGACCTGGTGTGGCACTGCTGGGTAAGCACTGGATATTTAACCACAAGGTCCCTTGTCCAAACCCACCAGCGTCTCCTTGGACCCTATACAGGGTCTTTGTGAGTCAGGACCTACTTTGCAGCATTTAACTACAACATATATTTTAAACACAAACACTAATCACAAATGCTTTTATTGGCGATGATGTCTTGAAAACTAATAAAGCAGAAAACTGAATAACAATAGTTTAAAAAATAAAAATCAAGTCCATGAATCATGCTTCTTTCAATTTGTTTTTATTTTATATTTGTATTCTGGCTCATTACCAAATAATTTGAGGTACCTTAAAATGTAAAATTATGTTTTTAATTTGCAGTAGAAAATTAATACTACAGGAACGTTAATAAAAAAAAAATACTGCAATAAGAGTTAACCTTAGTTTTGAACAGAATTTCAAATATAGATATGAGCCTCCTGACATCAGTTTTTAAAAACCAATGCAATAAATGTCATTACTCTTTGAAAATGAAAAGTAAAAAAATTCAGAAACTAGTAGCTACATTTGATACGATATGCATCTAGCCACTAGAACATTAAACTCAAGATTCAGGTTAAGGTTTGGACTCATGCTTTCAATTAAAGAATTTTTTATATCAGTAAAGCCTGTATAAATGTCATACATTGTTAATGTTGTATAGTTAAATATACTGTTAGTCTGAAAAAGCCAGGAAAGAGAGAAAATAAACAAAATTAAAATGTTGTTGTTAAGTGTCTGCCTTTGAGTCATTTTCGACTCATAATATCCCTATATACTGTTTCTGAGGAGCAACTGGTGAATTTGAACCACTGACATTGTAGTTACCAGTCCAGTGCTTATCCTACAGCACCACAACAGGATTAATGAAAAGTTGAAGGAAACGTATAACAGCTGTTTCTATGTTGCTTTTTCCTTAAAATACAACTCAATGAATTTGTTGTTGTTGCTAAGTGCCTTGAAGTTGGTTCAACTCATAGTGACACTTTATAGGGTTTCCAAAGTGTCGGGTGAGTTTTATCTGCTAACCCCGTGGTTAGCAGTCAGCGCTTATTCTGCAGCACCACATCAAGACCCCAAATAATACATGATGCTGTTGTTAAGTACCATCGTGTTGGTTCCAACTCACAGCGACCCTGTATAGGATTTCTGAGGAGCAACTGGTGGGTTTGAACTCATTAGAGTGCTGATCCTACAATGCCACATCAGGAGTCCAAATAATGTATGTTATTGTTGTTAAGTCAATTCCAACTCATAACAACTGTGTATAGGGTTTCCTAGGAGCAGCTGGTGAGTTTAAACTGCCAACCTTGTGGTTCACAGTCCATTTCTGGTTCTATAGCTCCATATCAGAAGTCTAAATAAGGTATAGGTGTGGAAAACAGTATGGAATACAAGATAAGTGAAAAGTAAGCCAAATATTGCATAAGAAAGAGTTCTTGTTCTTTGTTGTTGAGAGAGGTTATGAAGAAGCTAATCATTCACCTTTTTTTGTAGATACACATGAATGGAAAATGGAAACTAGTCATACGACCCTGAGGGCATTTTGTGACTGAAGCAGTTGCCATGGCATCAGTTCCCATCATCCATGAAGACCTTATATGTATGAGTAGGACTGGGCTCCATAGAACTTTCGATGACATTTAAAAAAAATTATTATTGTTATTTATAAGAACCCATCAGTTGCCACTGTTTTCTTCCTTATTAAAAAAATATAAAATTCATTATACTTTACATGAAAGTTTGCATAGCATATTAGTTTTCCAATTAATAGTTCGTACACAAATTCTTACTAACATTGGTTTCTATTCCCATGATGTGTTTCTTCCCTGATTTTCTCATTCCCATATCTCTGTTTTCCTTGTCACTTCCTGTCTTCTCATTTTTCGTTTTGGACAAATATTGCCGAGTTGGTCTCATACTGTTGGTTGTTCTAAGGAGCACATTCTTCATGGGTGTTATTATTTGTTTTATGGTGGTGGTAGTGTTCTGTGGAGTCGATTCCGACTCATAGAGACCCTGTACAGGGTTTCCGAGGCTGTAAATCTTTACGGGAGCAGAAAGCCTCATCTTTCTCCCGCGGAACAGCTGGTAGTTTCGAACTGCTGACCTTAAGGTCTGCAGCTCGATTCGTAACCACTACTCTATTATTTGTCTGAAGTCCTGGTGTGGGGCTGTGGGTTAATGCTTTGGACTGCAAGGTTTGTTTGAACCTCAAGATTGACAGCTAAAACTCACCAGCTGCTCCTCGGAAACTCTTGTACAGAGTCGCTAAGAGTAGGAACCAACTTGACGACACTTAACAACAACAATTATTTGTCTGGAGTCCTAGTGAGGGTCTATAGAATAAGCACAGGACTGCTAACCACAAAGTCAGTGGTTCAAATCCACCAAAATTCTTTGGAATTTTGTTCTTTGGAAACCCTATAAAGGGTCGCTAAGAGGCAGAACATAGTCAGCGGCACTTAACAAAAACAAATAATTTGTCTGAACGTTGGTCTCTGAAAGTGTCTTCAGATCAGTTGTTGATGTTGTTGTTAAGTGCGGTCCTGTCGTTCCGATTTATAGTGACTGGGTACAGGGTTTCTGAGGAGCGACTGGTGAGTTTGAACCATAGACCTTGTGGTTCAAACAGACCTTGCATTACTGTGTTTATCTTATAGCGCCTCACCAGAAGTCCTTCAGGTAAGTATGGTCTTTTTATTTGACTTTTAACTTTCTACAATTTTCACTCATTCTGAGATCTATTGTGGTTGTGGATTTTCTTTCCAAGTTGTTGCTGTTAAGAGTTGTCTCACAGAGACCCTATATAGGGTTTCCAAGGAGCAGCTGGTGGGTTTGAACTGCCTACCTTCAGTGTTGACTCTACAGTGACATACCAGGTCTCCTCTAGGATGCCCAAATTGCCATATGCACATGGTGGAAATTTAGGTACATATAATTTTTCTGATAAGGGTTGTTGTTGTTGTTAAAGTACCTTTAAGTAGTTTCTGACTCATAAGGACTCTGTTCTAGAAATGGCTGGAGGGTTCGAACTGTCAGTCTGTGGTTCAAAGTCCAGTGGTTTAGAAAACACTGACTTCAGAAGCAGAGATGTAGATAGTGGATAAGTATAGAAATAGTATCTTCTCATTATGATGCTTTTACTAAATAAAAACGTCATATGGTTTTGAAGCTATACTATTTTATGGACCCTATGACTGAGATTGCTGGAATACATGGTATTTCTTTTTCCAGCTTTTTAAAGAAGCACCATGCCATTTTTTATAGTTGGGGTATGCTGCCACTTTGCCAATTCCTCTCGTTAGGGGTCTTCGTCTTTTTCTCTGACCCTCCACCTTACCAAACATGATATCCTTCTCCAGCGACTGCTCCCTCCTGACAATATGTCCGAAGTATGAGAGACAAAGTTTGGCCATCTTAGCCTCTAAGGAATATATATATATGATGTTGAATTCTTTTGATAAGAATTTTGTTGAGAGTTTTTGCATTCATACTTAAGAAATATTGGATCTTAAGGTGCTTTTCAGAGGTATCTTTGCCTAGCTTTGGAACAATGGTTTTGCTGGCTTTATAGAATGATTTTGTGAGTATCCCTTTCCTGTTTACCTTCTCAAAAATATTTTGAGTTTGAATAGTATTGGTGTCAATCCTCAAAAGAATATAATAGAATTCTCCAGTGAAGCTTTCTGGACCAGGGCTATTTTTTGGGGAGTGGGGTTGGGAGGGTTGGTGGAAGTTCCTTTATGACCTCTTTTTTCTTTATGTATCTATGCAGATTTTCTACCTCAGTTTGTTAGTTAGGGCAGCTAGTTGTTTCTATAAATTTGTTAATTTCTTCTAGGTTTTAAAATTTCTTGGAAGATAATTTTTCATAATGTTTTGTTATAATTATTTTTATTTCAGTTGGTTCTGATTTAGTTTGAGATACAAGGTCAATGCTTCAAGTTCACCAGCTGCTTCTAGGAAACCCTATACAGAGTTGCTATGAGTCAGAACCATCTTGACAGCACTTAACAAAAACAATAACAGTTCATTGTTTATTTGGGTTACTTACACTTTTCATCTCTTGTCAATTTGGGCATCTGTCAATTTTATTGATATGTTCATATTCAACTTATAATCTTGTTGATTCTTTCTAGTTTCAAGTTGTTTTCATTTTATTTTTATCTTCAACCCCATGGTCTTTAAGCTAGGTGTTACTTCCTTGCCATTATATGTTATTTTCCTTGTACCTTCTTGTTATTGATTTCTAGCTTTATAATATTTTGATCAAAGTAAATGCTTTGTACTATTTTGATGGTTTTGGATTTATTGAAGTTTCTGGTTTAGAATATGGTCTAACTTGGGAAATATTCCACATGGTGGTAGTGTGTGCTGTACTGTTTTTTGGTGGAGTTTTCTGCATATATCTATGAGATCAAGTTGTTTGATAATGATGTTTAAGTCTTATATGTCCTTGTGGTTGTATAATTTCTATTATATTATGCTTAAGAACTTGTAATGACCAAGAATTTAATATTGTTATTGCTGTTAAGTGCTGTCAAGTTGGTTCCAACCCAAAGCGACCCTGTATAGGGTTTCCTAGTAGCAGCTAGTAAAACTGAACTGCCGACCTTGCAGTTCACACCAACTTTGTAGTCCAGCACATTAGCCCACAGCACCACACCAGAAGTCCAAGAACGAATATAAGGCCCAATGTATTAAAAATAGACATGAAAATGCTAAGGCAGATCTTAAAATTGTAAGAATGCTAGTTCACCTTAGATTTGAAGTTGTCAAATAGTTACAAGGTTTATTTTGCTAAGGAAAGGATTGGCATCATTCAGTGATGAGCTAAAGAGATCCTTCTTGTTGTGGGCCATGGAGTTGAGTTAGACCCAGTGACCTTCTATAACAAAGTAGACCTGTCCAAAGATTTCTGAGGTTGTAATTTTTATGTGCCTGACCCAAGCCATGGTATTTTCAATAACCTCATATACATGCGAAAGCTCGACAGTGAACAAGGAAGATGGTAGAATTGATGCCTTTGAGTTATGATGTTGGAGGAGAATATTGAAAGTGCCATGGACTGCCCAAAGAACCAATAGATCTGTTTTGGAAGAAGTGCAGCCAGAGTGCTCCTTAGAGGCCAAGATGGTCAAACTTTGCGTCTCATATTTTGGACATATTGTCAGGAGGGAACAGTTACTGCAGAAGGATATCATGTTTGGTAAGATGGAGGGTCAGAGAAAAAGAGGAAGACCCCCAACGAGATGGGCTGGCTAGGTGGCAGCATCGATGGACTCAAGTGTGGCAACAGTAGTGAGGTTGGCCCAGGATCAGACAATGATTCATTCTGCTGTGCATAAGGTCGTTATGAGTCTGTGCCAACTCGATGGCACCTAACAACAACAACAATCTTTATATCTTTATGGGAGTAAGCCACCAGTTCTTTTTTTTGGTGGAACAGCTTGTGGACTTGAATTGCTAACCTTTCTCTTAGCAGTAAAGTGCTTTAACTACTGTACCACAAGTGCTTAAGAGACTCTTACCAGGATTGATATACAAAATAGTTAATATACAAAAGAGCATGAACACTGGCCAATTCAAAAAGAGACAGAATCAGGATAGACTAAGTTTGTTATGAATAATATCAATTTTCAAAAATGGCTCATACCATTCTTAGCTATATAGTCACTGCCGGTCACAGGGACATTCATCAGCCCTGACCCCTGGGTGGCTACCATCTTGCACATTAATATTTGCCATGATGTAGCTGGAGAGTGAAAAGTGGGAGTAGAGTTATGGCAAATCTCAAATAGACAAATGCTCTGACCTGAAAGTGACATTTTCCATTTCTGCTTATGACATTTTCATTGTGCTTATGCCGTATTTCATTGACTAGACTTTGCAACATGGACCAAAAACATATGTTATATAACAGATTAACCTCAAAAACAAAATATTAAGTGAAAGAAACTAGTACCAAAAAGCACAAAAAAAGTATATTATATAAATACATTTACACAGAATGTACCCAAAAAAAAGCAAATTAATAGAGACAGAAAGTAGATGTCTTGGTTCCCTGAGACTGGGAGGTGAAAAGGGTAAATAGGTATGAGAAGGGTTGTTGTTGTTAGGTGCCATTGAGTTGGTACTGACGCATAATGACCCTATGCACAACAGAACGAAACACTGCCTGATCCTGGGCCAACTTCACAACTGTTGTCATGCTTGCGTCCACTGATGCTGCCACTTTGCCAATCCATCTCGCTGGGGGTTTTCCTCTTTCTGCATGTGAAAATATGCAAAATCTGATGTAAGGACATGGTTAATTGCTTCATAAATTTACTAATAGTCAATGTATCCTTGAAGTGTGTGAAGTTTATATACAAATTCAATAAAACTTTAAAAAAAATTAACCTCTTTATATCTATTTATGGAGTCCTGGTGTGGTACTATGGGTTAATGCGCTGGACTGAAAAGTAGGTTTGGATCTCAAGATTGACAGTTCAAGATCACCAGTCACTCCTTGGAAACTCTATACAGGATTGCTATGGATTGAAACTGACAAAACAGCACTTAACAACAATAACAATATCTATCTATGCGTTTTGAAGAGCAGAGATGTCAGCTTGAGGACTAAAGTGCGCCTGACCCAGGCCATTGTGTTTTCAATAGCCTCATATGGATGCAAATGCTGGACAGTGAATAAGGAGGATTGTAGAAGAATTGATGCCTTTGAGTTGTGGTGTTGGAGGAGAATACTGAAAGTACCATGGACTGCCAAAAGAACCAATAGATCTGTTTTGGAAGAAGTGCAGCCAGAGTGCTCCTTGGAGGCCAGGATGGCTAAGCTTCGTCTCTCCTACTTTGGACATATTGTCCAGAGGAAACAATCGTTGGAGAAGGATGTCATACTGGGTAGGGTGGAGGGTCAGAGAAAAAGAGGAAGACCCCCAACGAGATGGATCAGCCAGGTGGCATCATTGATGGACTCAAGTGTGGTAGTGGTAGTGAGGTTGGCCCAGGATCAGACATTGTTTCGTTCTGCTGTGCATGGGGTCGCTATGAGTCAGTTCTGACTCGATGGCACCTGACAACAACAACAACAACAACAATCTATGCGTTTAAGAATTAACATTTAGAGGGAAAATGGATATCAAGAAAATGTATTAAAATTATGTTTGAATAAACATACACACCTAACTGTTTGTCCTAATAGTAAATCTAATTTAGTTGACTAGTTTGACAAATTAGGTAATAAGGATTCATTTTTCATCATTTGGATATATAGAATATGGATTTTTAAAGTTTTGATTAAAAGTACAAGATGTGGACATAAAATAAAAATATTTTCCAATACATTCTCTGTAAAATAAGGTGCATATAAATGAAAGATTGGAATCCTGGTATGGCATTGTGGATTAATGAGTTGGACTGCAAAGTTGATTTGAAAGGTCTGTGATTCAAACTTACTCGCTGCTCCTCGGAAGTCATATACAGGGTCGCTATGGGTTGGAACCAATTCAACGACACTTAACAAAAACAACAACAATAAATGAAAGATAGGAGTCCTGGTGTGGCATTGTGGGTTAATGAGCTGGGCTGCAAGGTCGCTTGAACTGCAAGGTCAATAGTTCAAACTCTCCTTTCACTCCTCAGGAACAATATACAGGGTTGCTATGAGTCGGAATGGACTAGATGGCACTTAACAACAACAACAAATGAAAGATTAACAAGTTAAATTTATAATCTGTTAACTCGCAGTAAATATATTTGAATACACTTCTCAGAAATGGAAAAAAAAATGATAGATTTTTATTTATTTCTTACAAATTTTTCTAAATACGTACATTCACCAGAATTAATGGGAAAATATTCTGACTACCAGGAGTCCTGATGTGGTGCTGTGGGCTAATGTGCTGATCTGCAGTCAGTTTGAACCATAAGGTCAGTGGTTCAAGCTCACCAGCTGCTCCTCGGAAACCCTATGCAGGGTGGCTATGGGTCGGAACCAACGCAATGGCACTACACAACAACAACATTTTGACTACCAAGTGTTAAAATGTTTGAAATATAAAGGGAGCTTCAAAAAAGCTCGTGGAAACTTCCATTATCTTTTAATTCCATTTTTACACAAACTTTTGAAGGCTCCTCATATACTTCAAAAAGGAGCTCTGGTAGCATAGTAGTTACGAATCAGGCTGCTAATCTCACGGTCAGCAGTTCGAAGCTACCAGCTGTTCAGCAGGAGAAAGATGAGGCTTTCTGCTCCCATAAAGATTTACAGCCTCAGAAACCCTGTACAGGGTCGCTATGAGTCAGAATCGACTCCACGGCACATAACAACAGCAACATATACCTCAAAATGAATTAAAATAATTGAATGGGATTATTATACCAAAACATCTATTTCCAAAATTTATATGGAAGTTTTCGCTGCATGTATAACTCTCAAAATATTAAATGTTGTTGTTGTTAAGCAACTGCGGAGCAGCTGGTAGTTTCGAACTGCTGACCTTAAGGTATAGAAAATATGCTAAAGTCTATCTCATGATCTATTAACCAAAATCATTATTTTGTAAAGTTTGTCCTTCTTGATAGGAAAAGAAATAAAGCATTCTAAATATGGGAATATTGCAGTGAGCTAGGTTTTTAGAGACTGAATTGACAAAACAAAGTTTTTAAACAAATGTATCTAAAAGGAAAACAAAAATAATTGTGTGCATTTGAGATTATGATGAAGAAGAAAAGAAGATGGTTATTTAATTAGTCGTCCTAAGCACTCCTTAGGAAAAAGTTTTCATTTCAAAGTAGATAAGTTTACGCTTCAGGCCTGATTGCATGTGTAAATAAGTAAAGAATCAAAGGAGCTCCAAAACAAGATATTACAGTAGGTATGCAGTGGAGTCTTCAGTGGGTGACAGCTAACAACATAATCACAGATGGGTTTTGTAAGTCAGTGATACTGAGAACAGAAGATAGTGTCTAAATCCAGGTAAATATAACTATAAGGAGGAGTGGAGAGAAGAAAGATCAGAAAATAAAATAACAGATGAGTACATTTCTGGTGTGGCATCATGGATCAGCACTCAACTGCTGACCAATTCAAACCCACCAACTGTTTCTTGGAAACCCTATACAAAATTGCAATGAGTTGGAATCAACTGGATGGCACTTAACAGCAACAACAACTGAAACAATGGAAAACATATATATGTTTCAGGTATAGGTTAGAGAGATACAAGAGATACAAACAAGACCTTCAGAAGTCTATTGACCTAGATGAAGTCTATATTAAGAAAAAATAGCCTCACATTTACACATTGTTGTTGTTGTTAAGTACTGTGGAGTTGGTTCTGAGTCATAGTGATCCTGCACTGGGTTTCCGAGGCTGTAAATCTTTACCGGAGCAGAAAGCCTCATCTTTGTCCCACGGAATGACTGGCAGTCACAGTTCTCTCTCTCTCTCTCTCTCTCTCTCTCTCT
>NW_006408545.1:26537413-26543914 GCF_000296735.1 Chrysochloris asiatica | reverse complement strand
TATCCCCGGTAGCACAACTATTAAACATGTGCCTACTAACTAAAAGGTAGATGGTTCAAATCCTCCCCGATGGTCTGTGGGAAAAAGAATTGGTGATTTTCTTTGGTAAAGATTACTGTCAAGAAAATCCTATGGGGCAGCTCTGCTCTCCCTTGGGGTTACTTTGAGTCACAACTTATTCTAGGGCATCAAGCAATAACAATTTTGTATGCAAAAAATTTAGTGCTAACAGTAACACCTGTTATCCTAAGACTTGACTTATGCAAGTTAATTTTTAAATTGCTTTAATTTTCAGTTGTTTATTGATATTATACAGCATTAAACAATACCAGGGTAAGTAGAAAGGAATTGCTGTTAGAGTTCCAGTTCATACATGCAGTTTATTTAAAACAAAACATGTTTAAACATTTTTCTGTGATCAGTGGATGGCAGTAGACAAGTTACCTTGTCTTAGTAATACATTTGTCCTAGTCTCATTAGGGTGCCTTCAGGAAAAGGAAAATTTTAGTGCCATAGAGATTTAAAAAACATAATATTATATTATTAATTAAACTGAAGTCATAATCTTCCCAAATCATATAAGTTTTGAACAAGTTTGTAGGAATGCTGCCCCCACATGAAACATCAACCTTTATGTTAGTATCAAGCAATTTCAGGAAGACTGGAAAATCCTCAAAGATGAGCCAAAAGGAAAGGCTGTAAACCTTGATGAATGGAGAAACTGTGGCTAAGGTCCAGAAACTGTTAGAAGACCATAGAATTACCATAAATATAATAGTTACCGAAGCTGGGATCCCATATCGTTAGGCATTTCAAATTTAAGTGAAGATCTTGGCTTCAGCAAAATTTCAGCTCAATGGGTAACAAAAGTATTATGTGATGATCAGCTAGCTCCAAAAGCTGATCTTTCCTTCAAATTATTATTATTATTATTATTTACTTGAAAGACAGTACTTTATTCACTCACAATTCTGGAAAACAGAAGTTCTAAATCAAGGTGTTGGTAGAGCTCTGCTCCCTCTGAAAACTCAAGGGGAGAATCCTTTCTTATCCCTTCCAGCTTCTGGCAGCTCCTGATGTTCCTGGCTTTGGGGCAACATAAGTCCAATATCTGCCTCTGTCTTCACATGGCCTTTTTTTTTTTTGTTAATCCTACAATTGCTTCATTATTATTAATGCTTTATTGTGAGTTATGTGATAGTTTACATAGGAGAACATTAGCTTCACATTGATCCCATCGTATATCATTTCCTTGCCATGGTTACAATCACCTCCATGCATCATCCTCCCACAGCTGGTAGATTCAAACTGCTGACCTTTCGATTTGCAGCCCAAAGTGTAGCTACTAGGTTACCAGGACGCCTTAAAAATTTCCAGAAACCTTTATTAAATAGAAATATCAAAATGTGAGGCTATTTTTTCTTAATATAGACTTCTTCTAGGTCAATGCACTTCTGAAGGTCCTGCTTGCATCTCTCTAACCTTTACCTGAAGAATGCCATGCTCCTGGATTTAAACCATATTCTAACTGCAGATTCAACATCCACAAATGATTCATATTATGCTCCTTTAAAATTATTTTTTTTAGTTTGGGGAACAAAAAAGAAGTCTGAAGGGGCAAGATCAGGACTGTAAGATTGATGTGGTAAGGTTTCTCAGTGAAATTCCCATAAGGTATTTGTAGCTACCCTCACACAAAAAGCAGGTGCATTGTTGTGAAGAAAACAAAAATCCTTCATGAAACTTTCCTGGCCTTTTCCTCACCAATGTAGTTTTAATTTTCTTAAATTTTTTATAATAAGTCTTTGTGATTGGGTCTATGTTCTTTGAGAAATTCTATCAATACAACCCTTTTGGAATAAACAATAAACAGCTTTCTGCTCCCGTAATGATTTACAGCCTCAGAAACCCTATATAAGTTGTTGTCAGTCAGAAACTACGACTACCACCACCACCATAATTTTGTGGAGAAATGATGTAGTTCTGTAGGATAAGCACTGGACTACTAACTGCAAGGTGCACAATTTACACTCACTATATGGTCCTTGAAAACCCTACATAAATTCTCTAAGAGTTGAAACTGACTTGATGGCACTTAACAACATACTTTTGTAGTAATACTCTTGTTACTTAACTTCATATAAAGAATGTGAAACATTAAGTGTACCTGGTACATAATATGCTCTCCATAAAATTTAGTCATTTGGCATACTTAACAACGTATGAAGAACTAAAATCTGAGGTACTTATATGTAAATTGAGCAGCCTGAAAGAAGAGCTTTAACTCCATTTTGATATGAGTCTGGAATCCATAGAATCTTAAAGTTGCCTTTCTAACAGCTTGTCTCTCCTCTGCTTAAGCTTTGTATTGACAATAATCATGTGTTTTTTAAGTGCAGTCAATTACTTTTGACTAGGATTTTTAAGGAGTAGGTGATGGGTTTGAATAGACAAACTTTCAGTTCTGTGGTTATCCTACAGCCTCACACCATAAAGTATAAACCTTTAAGATTTTTTTTTTTTTTCTTTTTTCTGTGATCAGTAAGATACAGTATGTTACAGACATGAAGGATGACACAGTCCTGCAACAATAGTGGTCTACGAGTAGATGGGTAGATAGATACATAGGCTGAATTGTATGGGATTAAATTGAGTGTTGTTAAGTGCTATCATGTCACTTCTGACTCATAGTGGCCCTGTATAGGGATTCTGAGGAACAGCTGGTAGGTTTCAATGTCTGATCTTGCAGTAGGCAGTCTAGTGCTTATCCTACAGTACCACACCAGGTCTCCACAAAATTATGGTGGTGGTGGTGTGCCATTGAATTGGTTCAGACTCATAATGACTTATATAGCGTTTCTGAGGCTGTAAATGTTTATGTCTCACCAGGACTCTAGGAAAAGAGCAAGAGTATACCCACAAATATATAAATGTACAAATTACAGATGGTGTTTGTACATTTTGAACCTTAGCTGCAAACAGATCCACAAATATGGTGGAACACACAGGGGCAGAGTTACGAAAACTTTTTAGATATAACCAAATACTTTGAGGGAATGAGTCACTGGGATGGGGCATTAAGATTATAGTATGAGAGGATACCACAGTCAACTGACATAATATAGAGCACAAAGGTAATGCTCTACATCCTAATTTGATGAGTAGCAGCTAGGTATTAAAAATGGCCATCTAAGGTGCAAATATGGTTCTGTTTCTGTCTAGAGAAAAGAAGAGTGATGAAAATTGAACACACATGGAAACAGTTATCCCATACAAACATCAGTCTTCAAGACCCTATGACCTGCTCTGAAAGAAAGGGATTGCATTGATAGGTCCTTGGTAAAGTAGGAGAAAAACATTGAACAAAACTCAAAATCATAAAAAGATTAGAAATTTAAAGGATTGTTTTTGAAGACAAAATATTAAAGAATTTATAAGAAGCACCTACTGTTGTTAAGTTCTGTCGAGTCAGTCCCGACTCAAAGCCACCCTTTTTAGGATTTTGAGAGCAACTGGTGTGTTTGAAATCGTAACCTTGTGGTTGTCAGTCCAGTGCTACAACCACACCAGGGCTCATTTTTAGGTAAAAATAGTAATATGTAAAATGCCTCACTTTTCCTCCCTCAACCTTCATTTTTTTATTGAAAATCTGATTAATAAGCAGAGGCAAATCTAGAACTTCAAAATCCCTTGAGCTACCACTGTGATTACAGATACCAGAGCATATAATGGATTATGAGGCAGAACCACGGACCCAAGACAGGATGAAAACTATGCATGGTTTTTAACTTCCCCTTTTATTGTTGTTGGTGTTGGGTGCCATAGAGTTGGTTCCAACTTATAGCAACACTGTATAGGGTTTTTGAGGAGTGGTTGGTGAGTTTGAATCACTTTAGTAAATGCAAACTCAGGTTCTTGTTAGATTTACTTCACAGAGAAACTGCTTGGTAGATTGATCACAGCTCTTTCAAGATCCTCTTTTTACTTTAACTATCTTTTCATTTATGATAATTCCAAGATTGCCTTACTCAATAGTGCCTCAGATTAGGCACTGCATCAGTCAGGAAAAAAAAAAAAATATATATATATATATATATACACATTGCATATTGAAAAGTGAATCAAATATTTAGAAAGGGCTGGAGAATGGCAGGGTATTAGGTATTGTGACTCCAGGGTTTCTTACAACTTTTGTCAATAGAAACAACACAGCTTGCATGAAAATTTCCAGGAATACATTCACCTAAACATAATCAGAGAACTGGGTAGCAAGAACAGAACCATCCTCAATCTAGCAGATTGACTCCACACATATCAGTAGGCTGCAGAGCAAGATCTGAGAAAAGAACTCTCAAGTATGCAGGTCAACAGTGCGGGGCGGGAGATGATGAACACAGCATCTCTTCATTAAAAGATCAGTAAATAGGAAAAAAAAATGGCACAGGGTCTTAATCCTGAAAAACAAAATAAGAAAACAATATATTTTATATAAAGAATGACATATTTTAGTTAAAGATTTACCAGCAAAAACATATTTTAGAAAGCATAGGATGTATTTTTGGTTTTCTATAGACATGCAGAACTTAAATGGTTTGGGGCCTCAACTTCACTTGAAAATTCTTAGGGAAATACTGCAGTCAACCAAATAGAGCATCATATAGAGGAAACAAAATAATTGAGAAAATAAAACAGTAATGGAAACCAACCAAGAGGAAACAAAATAATTGGGAAAATAAAACAGCAATGGAAATTAACCAATAATATCATAGTAACATCACTATGAGAAAATAATTTCTAGTATTTAATTTATAAACCAGACCCCTCCACCCTGTACTACATTTGGAGTGTCTAAGACACAATGGATCTGAACACATGACAAACTAGTCGTTTTGCGAAATTAAAAAGGAATGTTCACAGTTATGCAGATGTAACCTTTAAGAGCTTTTGTAATCAGTAGGTTAAGTTGATGAAAATAAAACATAGCAATTATTTCTCAATATTTTTCTGTTTAAAACAATAACCAAGTTATCAGTCAGAAGACTCATTTTGTGAAATAAAATTTTAGATTCACCTGGCATTTTTTAATGTATCAGGTAAGTGACCACTCATCAATTTGTTGACGTACTCCTCTCAAAGCTGAAAGAGGAGAGTGGAGCTAGTCATAAATTCATGTCTAAGAAATTAAAAGTGGGGTGCAATCCAATAACGAAAAATTAAA
Source organism: Chrysochloris asiatica (assembly GCF_000296735.1). Lineage (NCBI taxonomy): Eukaryota > Metazoa > Chordata > Mammalia > Afrosoricida > Chrysochloridae > Chrysochloris > Chrysochloris asiatica. The sequence continues at coordinate 26,538,696 of NW_006408545.1, read as the reverse complement.
GAACAATAAACAGTTGTTTCAATGTATTTTATATCTTTCATCTCTTTGTTCTCATAAGCAAATTTTCCTTCATTATTGACAAGCAAATAGCTGCTTTGAAATTCCTTAATTTTTTTTTTTCAACTTCCATATAGCTGTACCAATAATTACCAAATACTTGCACAAGTAACTACCTTAACCTAAGTCTGAATTACAGAGAATACAAACTAAACGACACTTCCTTCCAGGTTCAGAGACTACTGAGACTCTCCATTTGAAACCCTTCTGTTCGTTTAAACACACTGAGTCTCACCTTTTGCTCTGTTAAGGTTGGATAGATGCAATGTAGACTTTACTTGACAAATTGCTGCTAAGAAATCAGTCTATACAGGGTTCCCCCTCCACACATACCAACTCAAACTTAATTTCAGCACTGACAGGAAATTAATAAATAGACTAGAAATTCCCAAGCACACCATTTGGAGAGAAGTCCCAGACCCCAAATTACCCTTTCTTGAAATCAGGGATAAATAAGAAGGACATGGGAAAGACAATTTGTACCATATTATTTCAATTTATCCTTCTGTGTCCTCTTTACCAAATAATGAACATTCTTTCCCCATTTCCTTTGAGATCATAATGTAAAATATCCATTTTGATTCTCCCTGTCAATGAGTAAAAAAGTGTGGGTGTTTGACCAGACTTTATATCCATCAGGTCACATGTCAAAGTAAAATGGAAATATATGCTAAATTAAAAACAAAAACAGTTGCACTACCTCAAAGAAAATTCTACCACACACCATCATTTATGGAGCAAATTGGCGTTAGAGAGACTGTGCACTTATTTTACTATATAGACAAATAAAAAGAAAAACAAAAATAAATCACAGTATGGAATAATATGTACTAAATTTCTAATTGCTTTCCTGTTACCCATTTGTTTATAATGTGCTGAGTTCTTTGACAGGATAATAACTGAAGAGCATGACAAATGTCTGAAATGCATACAAAGACTTCAGATCCATTGCCAGCATAAAAGAATCACTTCATGAGTCAGCTAGCATTTTTCCTATTTTAATTGATGCAATAGATTTGCAATTATGGACTTGTCTTCTGAGTTTGGCTTTTATTTGTATTGAAGAAGAAACAGCCACCAAAAATTAAGTAGTCATCAATTTTTTTAATCTGTCTTCAGTGTGTATGCTTATTCTGATAAAGTAACCTTTTTGATGTGTTTACTTTCTCAAAAAACATACCTTGTCTGTCAAATCACATCCATCTAGGAAATGTTGTTGTTGTTGT
>NW_006408545.1:26528060-26530978 GCF_000296735.1 Chrysochloris asiatica | reverse complement strand
CACTCATCCTATCGTATTTCTTTTCGTTGCAATGATTACAATTCCCCCCATGCATCATCATGCAACGTTATTTGCTTCTATTTCCTATGTTGTAGTTTTTATTTTATTTTTTTGGATGTATACCAAAACACTCAGGAATATACATATACAAACACCCAGAAGGCATACCCTGATAGCCTGCCCCCAGCAAACAGCCCCTCTCCCTCCATGAGTCTAGAGTCTTCAGCCTCTCCATCTCTCCACATCATCATTGCCTCCATCTCTTGCATCTCCGTTTCTCTGAATAGGATCCTGCACTAGGCTCCCACTCTTCTCCCTTTATGGTCCCAGGGTCCTCTACTCCAGGATTGCAATACCAACCACTCCTCTCTTTTTGCTACAAAGCATCTATCTTTACAGTTGTAATAATCACAATCAGTCATGATAACAATTACTCACTGTTGAACCATAAGAGTCGTATCCCCATCTCCTTTCACCAGCTCCATCCAGACAGGATGAACACCTCTCAGTGGAGAGTCTATCTTCCGCTGCAACCTCTGAAACTAAACTCCCTCTTGAAAACTTGTAAACCAGTCACTTCATGCCTTTATAACCCCCTCATCCCCATTTTTGGTAGCCAGTGTCTAAGTTGCCCATCCCTAACAACCCTGTGTACAGAGGGGATAGGAATGATCTTTGCTGTGTAGATTCCTTCCCTCTTGGTTGGTACTTTAACCTACTACATCCATAAGTATAGGTCAATTTCATCAAATTGTAGAGAATTACACTTGTTTTCTTTACCCTTCTCCCCTCTCCCCCCCCAAAAAAGGGTTTTTTCTTCCTCTAGTCAAGTTCTGATCATCCAATCATTGAAGCTAGGTCAAATGGGTACTATCTGCAAGTATGGGCATTCTTGTTCATCTCTCCTCACTTCATATCAGCTGGACACTTCATTCTCAGCTCTAGCCCTCTGTGGCTATGTCCTTGTCCATGGGCTCAGGAATCCCCAGGTCTTACCATACTGCTAGTCAACCAGGTCTCACCATACTCCAGGTTGACAGGAGTCTATGTAACATGATCAGACTCAGCCCACATCTTCATTGCTGCTTTTCCCCCACTTCCACTCATTGTAGACCAACGTGGTCATCAGCAAGATTACATGCCTGGTCTTGTAATCCCTTTGAGTTTCAGTCTGGGAAGGGGTTTTGCCCTGAAGGGATTTGATTGTTTGCCTTAATGACTCCCCGTTGGACAACTTGCTTGTTCTTGTAGTAGTCAATCAGACTGCCATTTTTGTTTTTTATTTTTCCTGCTGGTCTTTCTTTCAAGAAGTATCTTCTATTCCTCTAGCTGCTCCAGGCTGGTCTACTTGTCTTTTCAATTGGAAATTTCCCACCTCAGAAGATGCTGGATGGGGATCATGATTCCATCTAAGATCTTATACACTACAAAGGCTCCAAAAGAAGGCTCTTTCACTGGGCAAGTTCTGGCACCCCTGTTAGGTATTCCAATTAGTTATAGACTGAAGACGGACTTATACGCTTTCTATAATCATGTGTCTAGCTATTCTTTCTCACCCCCTCAAGTGTCTATTTTACAATAGTAGACAGGAAAAACCAAGATTTATAAGACAATCAAGCCTCTTAACATTATTTTCCCCCTTTTACCCACTCAGACTATGCCTCAGTCCCTGTATCACGGAGCCCTGTTTTTCCAAGGTTCAGTCTACTTCCCTATTTATCACTGTCCCATTTAGCCCATGCAAACCTGCATAAATATTCTCCTATCTACCTTGTTATTCCATTCCATTAATACAGTAGTTTTATAAGGTAAATACAATCATTTTCTCCATCTCAAAAAATAAGAATATTGAGCCAGAAAAAAGTAAAGAAACATGCCCAAGGTCACACAGCTAATTAGTGTTAAGCTGGAAATCCAATTATCAGTTTGGCTCAGGGCTCCTGCTCTTTATCACTATGCTTTAACATGTCTCATTATTTTATACTCAGTTGTTTATTAATATTTTGCAGATAATTATTCCCAATTATTCCTCTGATATTCTTATTGTCTTCCCTCTAGTCTACATATTTTCTAGAAAATATATCAGAGGCTTTGTGAATAATAAACTTTGTGAATCTATTTATATGTAGACTTTCAGGTATGAAAATGCTTCTATTTTTCCCTACACAAAGGATAAAATTTGGCCAGGTGTAGAATCTTAGGTTCCAAATTATAAGTCAGAGATTTCATAAAATTGACTATTATCTCCTTCATTCTAACTGTTGGTAAGTACTTTCCAGTCCTTTCAAACTCATATCAATCCTGTATGGAGTTTACAAGGTGCAGGTGGTGAGTTTGAACTGACAACCTTTTGGTTAGCAGTCCAATGCTCAGCCACACCAGGATTTCTTCTTTACAAAACTGTCCAAAAAAAATGTTTAAATTTATGGTGATCGTCATTCCTTTGTGAAAGATTTCATATTGCTTCTAAAGAAGGCTTTGGGTTATCTCTGTTTTTGGTCATTATGCTCTGGTAGCGTAGTGGTTACGAATTGGGCTGCGAACCGCAAGGTCAGCAGTTCGAAGCTACCAGCTACTCCTCAGGAGAAAGATGAGGCTTTCTGCTCCCGTAAAAATTTACAGCCTCGGAAACCCTGTACAGGGTCACTGTGGGTCGGAACCGACTCGACGGCACTTAACTACAACAACATATTTTATTATACTATACTGTTGTGCCTATGTGTATGTTGTTGTCCACAGCTTGTCATGATCCACACAATCAAAAGCCATTGCATAGTCAATAAAGCATAGGTAAACATCTTTCTGATATTCTCTGCTTTCAGCCAAGATTCATCGGACATCACCAATGATATCCCTCATTCCACAATCTCTTCTGAATCTAGCTTGAACCTCTGGAAGTTCTCTGTCAATGTATGCTT
>NW_006408545.1:26509797-26525974 GCF_000296735.1 Chrysochloris asiatica | reverse complement strand
GTCATTGAAACTCATTGCAGCATGGCAATGGCTCTGTCTTATGTTGCCGAGGTTCCACGTGATTCTTACCCGTCTCTGGCCACGTGTCCAGCATAACATGTATATGTGTTTTAATTCATTTTCTTTTCCTGTTACATTAGACAGATTTTACAAATTCTATATTCATCTTCCACACATCTTTCCTCTGTACTTTGAAATACAGTTTCTGCATCCTGGAAAAATCTTCAGTTTGCTTGTTAGGTCTCACTAATTCAGTACCTAATTCATTTATATGCTTGCTTCTCAACTCATCTTTTTCTTCCTCTTTAACTTCCTCTTTCTCCCTTTCATCGTCCTTGATCTAGTGTTTTTCTTACATTATCTGAGCGACTGTAGTTTTGTGGTTACAATACCGTCCAATGTGCCTAACAGTATTGAAAATGCTTATCTTGAATTCCTCATTTGCTTGCTTCATTAACTATGGTTCCCAATGTTTTATGGTTACCTGCCCATGCTTTTTTTTTTGCTACTGGATTTCTTCAACTGCTTGCAGGTGTTGTGTTGTGTTTATCTTTGGACTTATTATTTCTAGTTGAATGATCAATATACTTGATGGTCTTGGAGGTTAATTGCTCAAGGGTATTTCCAGTTACCAAGTGTTGTTCCCTACCTCTGTGATTAAAAACAAACAAACAAAAAACCATTGTCATTGAGTCATTATAACTCATAGTGACCCAGTATGATGTGGTAGAAGTGACTCATAGGGTTTCCGAGGCTGAAATCATTACTGAAGCACACTGCCATATCTTCCTCTCATGGATCTGCTGGTAGGTTTGAACTGGCAAACTTTCAGTTAAATGTTAGTAGCGGGGTGCTTACCCAGCCAGTACACACCTGGCCTACTTTCTGTGCCCAAGTTCTCAAACTTACCGCAACCAGATGGAGGCAAACAGTAGTTGTTCTGCCTTATCCAAGTTGTTAGTGTTGGGAGGGCTGAGCAATGTGAAAGTAATAAACAGTCTGACTGATTCTCTTAGGGAACTTCTAGTCCATCACCCCAGTGTGTGCCTCTAGACTACCAAAACTCCTCTCAGAACCATAAACTCTTAATGCAGAGGGTTACACTATCAGAGTTAGCAATAGCAGGATTCTACATTTTGGGTCATTGACTTGTTTCTTTTATCCTGTTTCAACCAGCTCTTTTTTCAGGGATGCTCAGGATCTTGGATATTATAGCTTATCTTAATATTGAACCTAAAATATCCTAATCTTTTAAGTATCTTTAAAAGATACTTAAAGAATATTATTATTACATTCTAAATTAGTGTTATTCCAAAAATAACTTTAACAATTTGCTAGTTGGCATCATTTTGTGCAAAAGAAATGAAGCACAAAAAATGTTTTGATAGTTTTCTTGGATTCAACTCTGCACTTGTAGAATATAAACCTATAATTATACAGGATTTTTTCCTACTTCTTGTAATAAGATGCAGCAAAGCCTGAAAGGATTCTAGAAACTATAGCTTCGCTATGCTTAATAATGATCCTGTTGCCCCAAGATGAATTATGTTATAAGATAGACAACTCTCAAAAAACATGTTCCATATTTCTGGAGGTTTTTTTTGTTTTGTTTTGTTTTTTTCTTACCTAATTGAGAAAAAAACATGAAGGTAATAGGAAGAAGATATAAGTAAAAAGTAAGTTATACTAACCTTAGGTAGGAAATCTACTGAATAAGTTATCCACATCTATTTGCAAAATTGTTAGGAGTTTGTTTGTTGGGTTGTCTGCTTGTTTGTTTGTTGGGTTTTGACCTTTAATTACAACCTTGGCCAAAATTTCATTGCTGAAGAAAATGCCTATAAAAAATAATCAAAGTAAAAAATGTAGCTGTCATTGAAATGAATGGCTACCTGGCTGTGTGCCCTCAAGTTAGTTCCTACTCATAGTCACCCTGCATAGGGTTTACCAGGACTGTCAATATTTACAAGAGCAGAAAGCCACATCGTTCTCCCATGGAGTTCCTGGTGGACTCGAACTGCTGATCTTGTGGTTATCAGGCCAATCTGTAATCCAGTATGCTACCAGCGTTCCTTATTGGAATGAATAATATATAATTATTATAATACAAAACAATAAAGTTTACACATTTGAACTTCCAGTGAAAAGAAAACCCCACAACAAATAATTTTTTTTTTAAATTACAATGTAGACTGACACACTCACTTTAAAGGGGGATAAACTCTGGAGAGGAATAAAATAGATTCAAAGTTTACAAAGTACAAAATGGTTTCAAAATGTGATAAAATTTCCCATGCACTAAATTTGTTATTGTTAGGTGTTGTTCAAGTTGGTCCTAACTCATAGTGACCCTACCTAGGGTTTCTGAGGAGTGGTTGGTGAATTTGAACCACTGATCTTCAGGTTTACAGTCCAGTGTTTATCCTACAGTGCAACATCAGGACCCCGTGAGCTAAAGTATGTATATGAAATGTGTTAAATATAACATGAATGTATTAAAATTAAAATGCACTGTCATTCATTCAATTCTGTTTCATAGTGAACCTGAATAGGATTTCTGAGGCTGTAAAGCTTTGCAGGAACAGGAAGACTCATCTTTCTCTGACAGAGAGGATGGTGGGTTTGACCTTGTAGCAACTAATACAGAGCTTATCCTACAGCACCACCAATACCAAAGTTCCACTGCCATTGAGTTGATTTCAACTTGTAGAGACCAAATACAGTGTTTCTATGACTGTAAATCTTTACAGAAGCAGAAACCCTCATATTTTGCCCATGAAGCAGTGGGAGGATTTGATTGATGACTTTGTGGTTAGCAGTCCAATACATAACACACTATGTAACCAGAATCATTAATTTTTGTTGTTGTTAAGTGCCATTGAATCATTTCCAATTCATAGAAATGCTGTATAGGGTTTCCAATGAGTGGCTGGTGGACTTGAACTGCCAACCATTGGTTTAGCAGTTCAAAGTTTATTGCACAGTGCCAAATTGAATTATCATAATCATAGATCTTGGGTCTAGCTATACTGAAGTGCAATTCATGTCTGGGAGACAGCATCAATGAGTTACAATCTCAGACAAATATTTATTTCTTTATATCTCAAACATTGCACAATGTATATTAGGTGTCATCTTGAGTAAGATGACCTATTTTCTTCCATCCTAGCATTAAAAAATAATTAGATATATAGATAGATGGATAGAGCAATAGATAGGCATAACCTTTTTACTGGTTGCTTTGGTGTCATTGATATATGCCTTCAAATGTATAAAGCAATGAGAAGTTATCACTGATTTTTTTTAGACACTTGTATCTAGTTGTAATCTCAGTCCCATAAAATCTCCCACAGCAGTTATCTATATGGAAAGGAAAACAAAATTCCAAACAATTATATTCTTGTTTTTTATAAAAACCTAAAGGTCAGTAAATGTGAATATTTGGATTGTACTACTATACTACAGTTTTGCAAAATATTTCTATTGAGGGAAACTAAGCAAAGTGTACAAGGCATCTCTCTATTATTTCTTACAATTGTATGTAAATCTACAATTACCTCACTAAAAAATAATCAAGGTTCAATTTGAAATGTAATGGCCTCTCTAGTGCCCAAGCAACTGTTTCCAATGCATCTTTATCATATTTCAAACCATTCTATTCCATTCCAGACCCACCCATCAAAAGTAAAATGAAACACACTTGAATTTTTTTCAGATAAAAATGACCCAGGTAAATCTATTAAAAATTCATTTTTATACTTAGCACTTTCCTAAAGTGAATATTTAGCTGTATATTTATATTTTCTCTTATTTTTCATATAGTGGTCCTATCGCCCAATTAAGGTGTTAATGTTCTGAATTCAGCATCATACTGTCAGATTTTTATAGCTGTAAACCTTTCTACTCCTTTGTCAGTCCTGGTGTGGCACTGTGGGTTAATGCGCCAGACTGCAAAGCCATTTGAACTGCAAGGTTGGCAGTTCAAGCTCACCAGCTGTTCCTTGGAAACCCTATACAGGGTTGCTATGGGTCAGAATCAACTCTATGGCACTTAACAACAACAACAACTCCTTTGTCACACCCTACAAACTCAAAGATACTTAGAAAATACTAGCTACCTTAGGACAGAAATGCCACTTTTTTCTCTATTTCATATTACAGATCTGTGATACTTTGAATTTACTTGATATGGCTTTTGTATACAAAGTCTTTTTAATTCCCATGAAGTGATTGCATGGACCATGAAAATAGGGTGTACAGGAGACTAATTCTGGGATTGGTTAATTTTGCCATCCTACTAGGTTTCAAACGAGCCATCTTAGAAGCAAGAGCAGTTGACGCCATCAAGAAAGATCATGAGCGAAGCATTAGACACCTACCCAGAAAAGCAGTGAAGGCAGAGGCAGTGGTGTGGAGAATCAGAGCAGCTACTGGTTTCTAGGCCCATGGACCAAGCAAAGTCAAATATCTGTGGCCAGGAAGATTATTTGGAGAATATGCCCTTTGTCATTTACAGACTGGCTAAAGGAGCTTTGTAACACTTGCCCAAGCAGGACTGAGGTCAAGAGGCCATGTGCTGAAAGGATGCAGACAAGAATTAGGCCTGACTGCAGTCTGTCAGGGAAGAGGATTCCTGACTGGAGAAGTGTTGCATCCTGAGGTGGTTTCAGATCTTGAATTATACCCTTTTCACTTTCCTAATAATTTCCATAATTGCGAGAATTATTATGAGTCTGTGTGGCCACTGCAATTGATTATTGAACCTGGATGTTAGCAGAGTGCTCTGGAAGGATGGTTAGTATAAGAATAGGATAAATGTGGTAGTAGGGTGGAGGCATGCCTGACCTCCACTTCATAGGACTCTGCCCGGGCCTGGCTTTAAGTTTGTGTTTCCTTCCCTCTTGTGAAGCTTGAGGAAGTCAAACATGGTTTCCACATGGTTTATGCAATGTCAGATTATAGTAATAAATTACATTGAATCCAAGTTATTCAGAATCTAAAGTCTTTAAATTTATAAGATATAGATATGGTGTTATATATTTCAGTTTTAAAATTGGAGAAGAAGAATAAAATAATAATTTGTATTTTTGTTAACTTGATTCAAATTTCATAATTCAAATAAAAGACAAGATTATAATTTATTATTTGAACTTGGGGTCTATGTTTGTACTTTCAAAATATCCTTTGATTAGCAGATATTTATTATATTTCTATGGACATATTAGAGTTATAAATAGATATCAATTCCCAAAAATGGTTATAAGTAGTTGAATATATTAAATTCATATTTGCTTACACTTATTATTTCAGGTACAGTATCACAGCAGAAAAGCAGTTTTTCACACATCATTTCAAATCCCCCAAAATAAGCATGCATTTTTTTTTAAAGTTTCATGATTCCATTTCATAGAAATATATGGAGATTACATTTTTTTTTCTATGTTTAAAACTTATTTTTAAATCATTTGATTAACAAAATTGCCTGGATATAACCAATTCAGCACTCCATTTCCTCTGTAGAAGTTCAAACACAAAATCACAAAGTATTTCATTGCAAAGACAACTAACAGAATTAAATATGACATACAAAACATTACATCATTTTCCTTTTACCCTCTTAAAGAGAACATGTTGGTTTGAGCTAATTTTAAATTTTAGATCAAATTCAATAACATCATTTCACCCTCACCTATGGAGGTAAGAAAAAAATAAACTTATTCATTAGGTTGTAACCTTAAGATTAAAGAACAATCTCCTGTCGTTAATTCACTGGCAATATAATAGTTACATCACTCGCTAAGATATTAGAATTTCAATAACAGGCCCATAGAGAATATCAATTTCCCTTACTGATTTTCTTATAGTTTTCACCAGATGACTATCAATGTCTTCAGCAGTGTAAAAGAGTAACATTAACTAGGTATTTTTAGACTTGAAAAAGGAAAAAGTGAATATGTCATTAGAAGTCTAATGAAGCTTTCAATATTCAAGTTAAAAACATGAGTCTTACATTTCTATTTATTAAAGAACACTTTGCTGTGTAACAAATATGTGTCAGGCACTGTTCTGGGTATACAGTGAATACAGACATTGGGGAAAAATAAACAAAATCCAAGGCTCTTATTTAATTTCCATTCTACTAAAGTTGCAGAGAAGTATTTAACTATTATAACTGGGTCTAACAATTTTGGATATCAGCATTCATATTTGGAGATAGAGTTTTATAATACCTATTGTGTTGTTGTTAAGTGCTGTCAAGTAGATTCAAACTCACAGTGACCCTGTATAGAATTTCTGAGGAGCAGCTGGTGAGCTTGAATCATGAGCCTTGTGGTTCAAACCTACCTTTCAGTCCAGCGCATTAACCCACAGCACCACACCAGGACTCCTATAATACCTATAACTGGTCCAATATTGAGAATCAAGTGTAGGTTCCTAAAGAAAGCCATATCAAACTGGAAATCAGAAACTTCCTGGGTCTTTTTTTCTTTTGTTTTCTTTTTAAGTCTTTATTGTGAATTGAGTGACAGTTTATATGGGAGAACGTTAGCTTTGCACTCATCCTATTGTATTTCGTTTCGTTGCAATGAGCACAATCCCCTCCATGCGTCATCATTCAACAGTATTTGCTTCAATTCCCTCTGTTTGTTTTGAATGTATACCGAAGCACTCAGGAATATAAAATAATTTAAATAATCAAAGGGCATACATTGCCAGTCCACCCAGCATCCCCCCACCTGGTTGCCCTCACATAGCCCCTTCTCCTTCCATGAGTCCAGAGTCCCCAGCCACTCCATCTCTCCACGCCATCATCTCTGCCTTCATCTCTGGTGAGGCTACTTTTCTGGATAAGGTCACGCACTCTGCTCTTCTTCCTTGATGGTTCCAGGATCCTTTGCTCCCGGACTGCACGATCAACTACTTCTGGGGTTGTTTTTTAAAGTTTTATTCTTAATCTTTGGGACTCATAATATCAGATTTGTATTTTAAAAGATTATCTCAAGGGAAAGTTTTGAAAATAAACCAAAAGTAGGGAACTTTTACAAGACAGTCAAGGAATTTATATAGTATTTCAAAAACCATAATTCAGTCACCCACTCCTGTAGCACTGATTGATCAATCATACTACAGTTTGATATAATGAATGGAGAAACTCTCCTTACTAAAGAGACTCATAATAGTTTGGGAACTAGTGGAGCTAGTAACAGAGTTACATTTCTACTTACATGCTTTTATTCTTTGTAAGTAGAACACAGAACTGATGCAGCACTAGAGGTACCCAGTCCACTTTGTCAAGAGACTTGAAAAACAGCTGCATAGTCAACCTGTTGGAACCAGCTCTTATTTGTGTCTATTCCAAAGAAAGATGACCCAACAAAATGCAGAAACCATTGAACAGTATTAGTAATGTTACATGCTAGTAAAGTTTCGCTGAAGATAATTAAAATATGTCTGCAGCAGTACATCAACAGGGAGCTGCCAGAAATTCATGCTGGACTTTGAAGAGGACTTGGAATAAGGGATATCACTGCTGACATCAGCTAGATCTTGGCTGAAAGTAAAGAATGTCAGAGAGATGTTTACCTGTGCTTTATTGACTATGCAAAGGCATTTAACAGTGTGGATCATAACAAAGTATGGATAACAATGTGAAAAATGGGTATTTCAGAACACTTGAGTATGCTCACGTAGAACCTATACATTGAATAAGAGGCAGTCATTCCAATAGACTAAGGGGATGCTGAATGGTTTAAAATCAGGAAAGGTGTGTTCCAGGGTTGTATGCTTTTATCATACTTATTCAGTCTGTATGCTGAGCACAGAATCTGAGAAACTGAAGTATATGAAGAAGAACATGACACCAGGATTGGAGAGTCATTAACAACCTGCGATGTGCTGATGACACAAACTTGCTTGCTCAAAGTGAAGAGGAATTGAAACACATACTGAAGATGATCAAAGACTACAGCCTACGGTATGGATTGCACCTCAATGTAAAGAAAACAAAAATCCTCACAACTACAACAATAAATACCATCATGCTAAATGGAGAAACGATTGGAGTTTTCAAGGACTTCAAGTTGTTTGTACCTACAATTAATGTTCATGGAAGCTGCATTCAAGATATCAAACAACTATTTCATTAGGCAAGTCTGCTGCACAAGACCTCTTTGAAGTGTTCAAGAGAAAAATATCAGTTTGAGGCCTAAGATGTGCCTGATCCAAACCATCGTCTTTTCAGTCACTTCGTAAACATGTGGAAGTTGCACAATGAATAAGGAATACCATAGAAAAATCAATGCATTTGAAATATGGTGTTGGCAAAGAATATTGAAAGCACCATGCACTGCCCCAAGAACACGTCTGTTTTGGAAGAAATACAGTCAGAATACTCCTTAGAGGTGAGAATGTCAAGACTTTGTTTCTGGACATATTATCAGGAGGGACCAATTGCTGGAGGAAGACATCATGAAAAGGAAAAAGACTCCAACAAGATGTTGGACACAGTGACAGCAAAAATAAGTTAAACCATAACAACAATTTTGAGAATGGAGTATGCCTGTGCATAGGGTCACTATGAGTCAGAACCAACTCTGTGGTACCTAACAACAATAATAGCAACAACAGAATGCTTTTGATAACCTCACACAACTCTGGTATGATGAAATGAGAGCATGGAACGATATCCTCACCATGATTCTGAATTTTTACCAAGATTTACTTGTAATGGTTCAGGTTTGAGAGGGTCCCAATGTTGTAAATCACTCATCTAGGCCCATTATAGATACTCAACTCTTTCTTGTCACATTCATTTTAATTAACCTTAATAAAACACCTCAATAAAATGCAGTTTTCTTGTTTGTTTGTTCTTAATTTCTATGTTTACCTTCCATTTATGATATTACTAAATATCTTTGGGTTGGTTAGACAATTATTTCAGAGCTTCTCCCTTAATTTTAATGTGGTTTTTTTTTTTTTTTTTGTAGTTTCTTTCAAATTGTCTTGGACACATAGCATGTTATAACAGAAAGGAATATTCTCCCATCCTTCATCATCTTCAAGATTGTTAGTATATTTGAATCTATCGTGTAAGTTCATCTCATTGAGAGTTTCTCTGATTTTCACTGACTCTCTACTATACCAACCATGATGTATTTTACTAACAATTCATGTTTCATAGTGATATGTCCAAAATAAGTGAACTGAAATCCTGCTATCCTTATTTTAAAGGACCGTTCTTGTTGTATTTTTGGCAATACAGAATTGTTTGTTCTTCTCAAAGTCCACGATATATTTACCATTCTTAGGCAATACCACAATTTGAATGCATCCATCCTGGTGTGGTGCTGCAGGATAAGCACAGTGGTTCAAACCCACCAGCCACTCCTTGGACCCTATACAGAGTTGCATGAGTTGGAACTGATCTAACATTGGAGGCATGCATTCATCTATGCCATGAAATTTGGAAGACAGCTACCTAGTCAACTGATTAGAAGAGATCCATATTTGTTTCCATTCCCAAAAGAGGTGACCCAACAGAAGGCAGAAATCACTGGACAATACCATTAATATCAAATGCAAGTAAAATTTTGCTTACGATAATTCAAAAATGGCTGCAACAGTACATTGACAGGGAAATGCCAGAAAAAAAGCCTGACTCAGACGAGGCTGTGGAATGAAGAATATCATTGCTTCCATCAGCTGGAACAAGCTGAGAGCAGAAAATGCCACAAAGATGTTTACATATGCTTTATTGACTATGCAAAGTCTTTTGAATGTGTACAACATGACATATTGTAGACAACATTGTAGAGAAATAGTTAATTGTGCATATGAAGAACCTGTACATAACGCAAGAGTCAGTTGTTTGGACAGAACAAGGGAGAACTGATTTTCTTTTTCTTTCTTTTTTTTTTTTTGAAAGATGTATGCAAGGGTTGTATTCTTTCACCATACTTATTCAATCTGTATGCTGAGCAAATAATTCGAGAAGCTGGATTATATGAAGAAAAACCTGGCATCAGGATTGGAGGAAGGCTCATTAACAGCCTGCAATATGTATATTGTATGTTTATGTGGAACTAAGCAAAATTAATTCTCTGGCAACTTCAATTTTTTCTCAACTTATCATGATATTATTTATTGATCAGAGGTTGTTGGTGGCTCTATAGGATAATCACTGGACCACAAGGTCAGCTGTCCAACTCCATCCAGCTGCTCTGACTCCACCAATTGCTTCACGGGAGAAAGATGAGGTTTTCTGCTCCAGAGAAGATTTATTGCCTCGAAACTAGTTGGCTGTGAGTCAAAACCAACTTGACGACACATAATAATAATAACATTTACTGATCTAGTTGTAAGGATTTTAATTTTCTTTACATAGAGGTGCAATCCATACTGAAATCTGTAGTCTTTGAAGCTCATGAGAAAATACTTTAAATTCTTTTGGTTTTCATTAAGCAAGATTGTATAATCTGCATATTACATGTTGTTAATGAGTCTTCCTCAAATTCTGATGTCACTTTCTTCTTCATATAATCTGATTTCTCTGACGATTTACTAATCATGTAGATTGAACATGCATAGTGAAAATACACAGCCCTGGTGCACATGTTCCTGATTTTAAATCATTCAGTGTCCCTTTGTTCCGTTCTAACAACTGCCTCTTACTCAATGTACAAGTTTCTCATGAGCACAATTAAGTGTTAGGGAATACCCATCCTTTCCAGTGTTACCCATACTTATAATCCACACAGTTGAATGTCTTTGCATAGTAAATAAAGCACAAATAAATATCTTTCTAGTATGCTCTGCTTTTTCCAACATCCATCTGTTATCACCAATGATATCCCTCATTCCAAGTCTTTTTCTGAATCCAGCTTCAAATTCTGGCAGCTCCCTGTCAATGTACTGTCACAAATGTTTTTGAATTATCTTCAGCAGAACTTTACTTGTGTGTGATATTAATTATATTGTTCAACGATTTCTGCATTCTGTTGAGTAAACTTTCTTTGGAAAGGGCACGTATATAAATCTTTTCCAACAGGTTGGCCAGGTAGCTAATTTCCAAATTTCTTGGCATAGATGAGTGAAGCCTATAGTGTTGCATCAGTTTGTTGAAGCATTTCAATTTGTATTTCATCATTTCCTGGAACCTTGTTTATTGCCAATTCCATCAGTGCTGCTTAGAATTCTTCCTTAATAACATTGACTTTTGATCATAAGATACCTCTGGAAATGATGAAACAATGTCTATTTGGTACAGTGACTCAATGTAATCCTTATATCCTCTTTTGAGTCATTCAATATTATGCCTATAGAATCCTTCAGTATTTCAGCTGGAGGCTTGAATTTTCTCTTCAGTTCTTTCACCTTGCGAAATGCTATGTTCTTCCCTTGTTGGTTTTCTAACTCCAAGTCTTTGCACATTCCATTATAATAATTGACTTTGTCTTCCAGAGCTGCCCATTGAAATTTTTGATTCAGCACTTTTACTTCATCATTTCTTACAGTCACTTTAGCTCTTCTACACTTAAAAGTTCTGGTAGTGTAATGGTTACGAGTCAGGCTGCTAACCTCAAGGTCAGCAGTTTGAAACTATCTGCAGTCACCCTATTCAGGATCACTATGAGTCAGAAACACATTCATGGCACACCATCAGTCATCATCATCATACTCAAAAGCAAGTTTCAGAGTCTCTTCTGAATCCACTTTTGTCTTTGGTCTTTTCTTTCTTTTCAGTCTTCTTAATGTCATGTATTTCTTCCTGTATTATGTGCTTGATGTCATCCCACAACTCTGGTTTCACTCATCAGTGTCAAATATGATCTTGAGATTGACTCAAATTTTAGGTGGAATATACATACGATCATAATTTATCTCTCATAGACTTGTTTTGATTTTCTTCAGCTTTAGCCAGAACTTGCATAGGAAAAATTGATGATCTATTTCACAGTCTGCCTCTGGACTTGTTTTGGCTGATGATATTCAGCTTCTCCACTGCATTTTTCCACAGATATAGTCAATATGACTCCTTTGTATTTTATCTGGTGGTGTTCATGTTGTTTATAAACAACATTTTCTGTTGTTTATAAAAGGTATGTGCAATGAATAAATCATTGGTCTTGTAGAAAAAAAAAACAAAAAACAATGAAATCCTTAATAACTTCAATCTT
This sequence comes from Chrysochloris asiatica, assembly GCF_000296735.1. NCBI lineage: Eukaryota > Metazoa > Chordata > Mammalia > Afrosoricida > Chrysochloridae > Chrysochloris > Chrysochloris asiatica. The sequence continues at coordinate 26,513,798 of NW_006408545.1, read as the reverse complement.
TATTCTCTCTATCATCATGTTGCTTGTGGTCCAGTTGTAAGGACTGTTATTCTCTATACATTGAGGTATAATTCAAACTGAAGTCTGTCCTATTTTATTGTCATTAGTAAGTACTTCAAGCCTTATTTGCTTTCAACAAGCAATGTTGTACTTTCTACATATCTCCATTTGTTAAAGGGACTTCCTGCAATCCTGGTGCTGTGCATTTCTTCCTATAGGCCACCTTCTCGAATTATATGCTCAGCATACAGACTGAATAAGTATGGTAAAACTCCAAATTAAAACAGAAATACAGGCCCTTTTTGTAGGTGGATTCCTCTAAACATGCCAAGAAGAGATGGCACAATTGTATTCAAATTATTAAGTATAGATAAAGATGGAATATGCTCTAATTAATTTCATGAAGCAGGCATAACCCTAATATCAAAACCAGGCAAAGACATTGCTAAAAAACAAATTTATGGACCAATATTCCTCATGAACATAGAAATAAAAATTCCCAGCAAAATCCTATGCAACAGAAACCAATAATATACCAATAAATAAATAAATAAATAAGATACAACATGAGCAAGTTGGATTTATACCAGGTATTCAAAGATGGTCCATGAAAAACATTCACCATAATCTACCACATAAATAACACAAAAGAAAAGATGTATATGATCATATTTATCAATGCAGAAAAGGGCATATAAATAAATCCAACACCCATTCCTGCTTTAAAAACCCTAAAAAAATAGGAATGGAAGGGAAATTCCTCCATATAATTAAGACATATATATAAAACTAACACCAGCATTATTTTCAATGGAGAGAAACTAAAAGCAACACCTTATTAATGGGATCTTGATAAGGATGCACTTTTTCCCCACTCCTATTCAATATTGTGCTGGAATTCTTAGCCAGAGCTCTCATGCAAGAAAGGGAAATAAAAGGCATCCAAATTAGCAAAGAAGAAGCAAAAATTTCTGTTTGCGGATGATATAGTCATAAACAAATAAAATACCAAAGACTCAACAAGAAAATGAATATAACAAATTCAAAGATTCATCAAAGTAACAGTATTAGATCAACATTCAAAAATTAATCAATTAAAAATTTGTTATTTTTTTACACAATTTGGTCTCCTTTGCACTAACAAAGAGAGCTCTGAGAAGGAAATCAGGAATACAATACTACTTACAATAACCACTCAAAAGATTATGTATTTAGGAAGATCTAGCCAGAGAATCAAAGACCTATAGAGAAAATAACAAAACCCTATTACAAGAAACCAAAAAAAGACCTACATAAATGGAATAATATATCATGTTTACAGATAGAAAGACCTAAATGTATTAAGATGTGAATACCACCCCAAATTATCCACAGATATAATCCAATCCTGATTCACATTACAACATCATTTTTAAATAGACAGAAAAACTAATCACCAACCTCACATGCAAAGGAAAGTAACCCCACATAAACAAAACACTATTGAAGAAGAAGAACATGTAAGAGGCCTCACATTTACCCATATTAAAACTTACAACACAGCCACAGTAGTCAAAACATCTTGATCCTGGTACAGTAACAGAAACATAGACCAATGGTCCATCATCAAGAACCCTGAGGTTATGAATCCACCAATGGGCAGTTGATATTTGACAATGGGCCAAAACACATTAAATGGGGTAATAGACTGTTTAAGAAATGCTGTTAGGAAAACTGAATATCCAAATGCAGAAGAAGAAAATAGGACTTGTACCACACACCATACACAAAAATGAAATTAAGATGGATCAAAGTCCTTCCATCTTCTTTTTATGCTTCCTGCTTTATTCAATATTTTGCCTACAGAGTCTTTCAATATTGCAATTAAAGGCTTGAATTTGTTTTTTTCTTTAGTTCATCCAGCTTGAGAAATATGGAGAATGACTTACATTTTTGGTTTTCTAATTCCTGGTCTTTGCACATTTCTTTATAAAGTATTTTGTATTCTCAATGTGCCCTTTGAAATTTTAAGGTCTTTTACTACATCATTTCTTCAAGTCAATTTAGCTTCTGTAAATTCAAGAGCAAGTTTCAGAGTCCCTTCAGGCATAAATTTTAGTACTTTCGTTCTTTCTGACATTTTAATGACCTTTCGATTTCTATCATACTAACTGATCTTCTATATGGATATCATCCTATTATTGGAACAATTGTACTTCAGGAAAGATCTTTACATGTTATATTTGACGATGAATGTGTCACCATTTTTTCTTCTATTTGTCATTCCTGGTATAGTAAACCATGTGATTGTATGATTCATAATGGTCAATACCACCATTTCAGCTCACTGTTGTCTGGGATATCAATCTTGATGCATTCCATTTCATTTTTGACAACTTCTAATTTTTCAAGTTTCATACTTCATAAATTCCATTTTCTAGTTACTAATGGTTGGTTGCAGCTTTTACTTCTCATTTTGAGTCATACAACATCAGCAAATGAAGCCACTGAATGTTTGGCTCCATCTGTGGCATTAAGGCTGATTCTATATTCAGGAGCTAGCTCTTCCCAGTCATAGTTTGAGCTCCTTCCAATTGAGGGGCTCATCTTCTGAAATTATATTAGATAATGTTCTGCTGCTATTCTTTAGGATTTTTTGGCTAATTTTTCCATAAGTGGTCTGCATCTTTTTTCTTGCTACTCTATTTTAGTCTAGAAGCGTTATTGAAACCTGTCCATTATGGGTGAACCTGATGGTATTTAAAAAAATGGTGGTACAATTCCTGCATCACAGGAACATACATTCTACCACAGTAGGAAAATCTGACAGACAAGTAGTGGAACAATGAGCTAGAGAAAACAAATGCATTTTCAGAATAGTTGTTGTTGTTAAGAGCCATTGTGTCAGTTTTGACTCAGAACAACTCTATAAAGGTATGCAAGGAGCAACTAATGGCTTAAGACACAGACATTTTGATTAGAAGTTCAGTGTTTATCTTACAGTGCCACACTAGGAAACCTCCAAATTAGTAAGTAGGTAAATTGTATAAGATTTGATAACTAAAAGTTGGGAGTAATACAGCATATAGAGGAGGGAAAACTGGTTTCAGATGACCAATGTAAAAGCTTGCAACTTGAAAGTTTAGTTTAAGAGACCTACAAACTATACAAACAGAAATATTTATTAGAAATATATATGTGGGTGTTATCATAGTGAGAAACCATGATAATATGGCTTAATGTATTTCAGATTTCTTCAGTTTTAAAGATCCATTTGAATGCGAAATCATCATCTCACACAGATGACAGTTTGAAGGAGAGAGTCTTGGGTAAAACCTATTACAGAGGTAAAAGAACAAGTTGTAGAGAAAACCCCTACAAAATTAAACATTCATTGAAGTCAGAAAAAACAAAAGTATCAAACAAAGTTGAAGAAGATTCTACTGGATAAATATGTTTATTTATGATGTGGTAGATTGCAAAGATTGGACACAAGGATTAGTTAAAAAGTTCATTTGGGTGCAGATATTTATAATCATAATTACAAGAACCTTACAATGCATACCTTCCAGAACAGTTGTAAAACATCTAGTTTGATATAAAACATCTAGTTTGATGTAAAACATTTTGGGGAGTTGCCTGGTACCAGGGCTGGTGATAAGAACTGAGTCAAATGTAAGCTTGCTGGCTATCACATTGGTCTATTGGTGAATGGAAGAAAAGAAAGGCAACCATGAAGAAAAGGGCTGTTCAACCATGTTCCATAGACTCCCATTGACCTGGAGATGAGAGAGAGAAGAGGAAGGGCTGGTTGGCCAAACGTGTGGCAAGACATTGTGACACCTGAGCCTATGGACAAGGACATAGCCACAGAAGGCTATATCTGAGAGTGAAGCATCCAGCTGATATGAAGTTAGAGGAGACACATAAGAACACCCACATTTGCATATAGTACACATTTGACCTAGCCTCATGGGTTGATAATCAGAACTCAACTAGAGGAAGATTTAAAAAAAAAAAAA
>NW_006408545.1:26499306-26508552 GCF_000296735.1 Chrysochloris asiatica | reverse complement strand
CTTCAATCTTTTCTCCATTGATAAGATGGGTCCACCACTGGACCAATAAACAACAACTCAACATGAATACCTACAAATTATAACTGAAACAAATTTACAGGTATCGTTGCTGCTCTTGTTAAGTGCTTTGGAGTTGATTCTGACTCATAGAAACCTTGTATAGCATTTTTGAGAAGTGGCTGTGGGTTTGAACACTGACTTTGTGGTTCAAACTGACCTTGTGGTCCAGTACATTACTCTGCAGCACCATGCAAGGACACCTTATAGGGATAAAATATATCTTCCATGCAAGCATAGAACCTTATATGTCCTCACCTGGGCACTTTCCATGTGAGGGGAGATAAGGTTTAAGTAGGCCAGACTGAGGAGGCAGGCCATCATCTGACCACCTGATGTGCAGTTTTCCATAAGTATTATTAAAAATGTTATTTGACAAATCCTATGGTCTTATCCTTATCTGAATGTTTATAAGAAAGGTGATCAATAAGGAGTATATCAAATGTTGTGGACAATGGGTTTAGCATCTGGTCCTTCCAGGATTCCAGCATAAAGGAGTACCTTAATTAAATTATAGCTTTATTTTCCATTACTCCTTCTCAGATTTAGTAGCTTCAGACTGATGCCAATCTAGATCATATCAAACTATTTCATTTTATCTAGAGTCATCAATCATTAAATTATGGAATCTGCCTAGTTGTTAACTGACGTTGAGTAAGTTCTGACTCATATCAATTATAGGGTTTCTGAGGCTGTAAATCTTTGCCAAAGAAGAAAGACTCATCTTTCTCCCATGAAGAAACTGGTAGGCTCAAACCACAGTCCAGTACTTGTCCTAAAGAATCATAATACCCCATCTGCCTGGTAGGCAACCACAAAAAATGATGAAATCTGTTATGGATAGAGCGTCCCTTATGAAAGTATTTATGTGGGTCCATATAGATCAATGTTAGAAGTACTCATCATCATAAAAGTATCATCTCTAAACAGGGGAAGATTGAATTTAGGAATATGGAGAGCAGCAGGAAAAAAAATACACAAAATATCCGAAAAAAATCCATAATATGTTCACCTGGTATGTCCTTCATTCTAGACAAGTACATTCAGAATAGGGGAATATGCAAAACTGGCTGCTGGTATTTGCCAAGTTTTAAAGATTTAAGATAAAAGAAAAAAAAATTAAGGCATTGACTCACATTAATTAGGACTAATATGGTCCAAAGCCCTAGACTGAAAGGTCCATTTGAATTGCAAGGTCAGTGATTCAAACCAAACAGCCACTCTTCAGAATTCATATACAGAGTACCTATTTCTATTTAAAATCAGAGTTTTGCAATTCCAAATGGAGTAAGTTTGGTCATTTCAAAGGGTATGGATATTTCATTCTCTTCTGTTTCTTATGGTCATGGCATGAGTCGTCACAAGTGATTTTGACATAGTCTGTTTAGCAGCCATATCAGCGAAATAGTTTCTCTTGATTTTCTTTTTCTGGAGAGTATTTTTAGGTTTTGTTTTTGTTAGGGTCCACTGAGTTGGTTTTGACTCATAGCAACCTATACACAACACAACAAAATAATGTCCTGTCTTGCGCCATCCTCACAATTGTTATTAAATGTGAACCCATTGCTGCTGTCATTCAACCAATCCATCTTATCTGTTGTCTTCCTCTTTTTCTTTGACCCTCTACTTTACCTAGCATGATGTTCTTCTCCAGGGACTCGTCCTTCTTGATAAAATGTCCAAAGTATTAGAGACGATGTCCAGTCACCTGGTTTCTAGGTAGCATTCAATGTACTTCTTCCAACATAATTGGTTTGTTCTTTTGGCAGTCCGTGGTACTTTTAATATTCTCCTCCAACACCATAATTCAAATGTATCAATTCTTCTACAGCGTTCCTTATTCACTGTCAAGCTTTCACATGTATATGAGATGACTGAAAATACCAAGGATTAGGTCAAACATGTCTTTGCTCTTGGATCAAAGCCATATCTCCACTCTTGAGCACTTTAAAAGTTCTTTTGACATAGATTCCCCTAGTGAAATATGTCATTTGATTTCTTCACTACTTCTTCTACAAGAGTTGATTGGAGATCCAAGCAAACTGAAGTCTTTGGCAACTTCAGTCTTTGATCTATCATGATTTTATTTATTTTTTCAGTTATGATGATTTTCATTTTCTTTACATTGAGGTGCATTTCATATTGAAGGCTGTAGTTTTTTACCTTCATCAGTATTTCAAGTACTCTTTTCTTACAGCAAGCAAGGTTGTCCCATCTGCATATTATAGGCTGTTAATAGCTGAGAAATATTGAGTTATGTATTTTGCATGCAAGTTTTTTAAAAAATGTCATAATTTAATCCATCAAACTTTTAGCCAAAAAGATACTTTGAGTATATCAAATCAACTTCCTTTTTAGTAAACATTTTAAACTTTATTTTTTGTATAGCTCATTAAGTGACGATAACCAACACACTTATCAGCTAACCTAAATATTTTCTCCTGTTGCACAAAATCAAAAACAATAAACTTTCAAATTACCAGAATATTAATTTATCATTGTTGTTGCTGTGCTAAGTGCTGTCAAGTTGGTTCTGACTCATAGTGACCCTGAATAGGGTTTCCAAGGAGCAGCTGGTGGGTTTGAACCAATGAACTTGTTGTTAGCAGTCCAGTGCTTACCCTTCAATGCCACACCAGTACTCCAATTCATAATTATTGATGGCTAAATTAATTTGATAGATTAATTAATGAAATGATAAAAAGTTTCATGTCAAATACATAACTCAGTATTTCTCATCTAATAATAACCTGCAATATGAAGATGACACAACATTATTAGCTGGAAGTAAAGAGGACTTGAAATGTTTATGGATGAAGATCAAATTTATCATTAAGTTACCAAAACGATTTTGGAAATTATGTCAAGACTGTATATTATAAAATGTAAATACTGTTAAAATAAAGTTTACTTAAATATTCTGTCTTCATTCAAACTTTGACTATTCACCTTGTTTAACATTTTCTCTTTAAGATTTTGTTAATTTGTTGATATGGATATAAACTTAAGTCTCTGGTTGGTGATGTAAATATTCCCATAGATCATTCCAAGTGTTTCATTGTGATTATTGTCCCACGGCTTCTTAGAATTTTACTTATAAGAAATAACTTTTTAATAGTTATTTTAAGATGAGGGAGTCATCAGATTTTTAGTGTAATGGGTCCATACAACAAGCACTAGACCATGAACTACAAGGTCTGCAGTTCGAGCCTCCAGCCACTGCACAGGAGAAAAATGATTTTTGATTCTGCAAAGATTTATGAGCCTCAGAAACTCTATACGTGGTCACCGTGAGTTGAAACCAACCCGAAGGCACTTAAAAACAGCACAAGCATAATAAGACAGCATTTTATTTTTTTTATTTGGGAGGGATATTTCTATAATTTCCCTGGAACTATATGTTCCCAGACACTGAAACCAATGATACCTGAACCTAACTCACCCTTTCAATTTTCTTATAATCTGAGACTAGATTTAGTAATCTCAATTTATTGTTATTCATTTAACTTAGCTTAGGCATTCTGAAATACAAAAGATAATTAATTTTTTTATTTTCTAGTTTTTATTGTAAGCATGAGTCAAAATTTATTCACATTTTGGCTGTAGAATTTATTTTAATCAAGTTTCAGAAAAGACAGATACATCATTTTTCAACATAATCTTGCATTTCAATACACAGTGTCCATCTGTCAACAATCTTTAACACCTGAAAATTAAGTTTTTGCAGATTGTCAACAATGTGGGCAGAGGTGTGCAGGTGTACATTGTCATGAAAGATCACAATGCTTTTGGATAGCAGTCCTCTGGGTTTAATCAGAACTTTATGCTTCAGCTCTTTAATGAGCATCTCACTGTTACAAGCAGTGCTGATTGTTGAATCTTTCCTGACAATGTTCAAATACTGGCCCTTGTCAATCCCAAAAAAATATAAGCATCAATTTACCACTGATAGTTGACTTTTGAACTTTCTCTTGGTCAGTGATTGAGGATGTTTCCATTTCATACTCTGCCATTTTCTGTCAGGCAGCCGTGTAGTGATGAGTCTATGTCTTGTCATCAGCAGTGATTTTTCTAAAGAAATGTTTACCTTCTTTAAAGTATTGGTCCACATTTTGTTTGCAGATATCCAAAATCTTCTGTTTATGCTCTTCTACGAGCTGTTTCGATATCCATCTTGCACAAACATTTTGAGACCCAAGCCTGTCATTGACTATTTCATAGACAGAGCCATGGTTGCTTTGAAAATGATTTGCCACTGAATCTATGTCACTTGTCTATTAGACAGAATCATTTCACTTGCACGCTCAATGTTACCATCATCCATGGATGTGGATTGGCATTTTACTATAACTGAAGTGTGGATAATTTTTTACTCACCCTCATATATTCCTGATAATCAGTTTGTCCTTCCTTTATTAGCATACTATTTACTTTAATAATCTTCCAGATAACTGCAAAACTTTCTGTTCAATATTTTTATCTTCTCTTCTTTATGAGTCCTGGTATGGTACTATAGGATCAGCACTGGACTGTGAATAACAAGGTCAGGAATTCAAACCCACAAGTTGCTCCTCAGAAACCCTATACAGGGTCTCAATGAGTCAGAATTGACTTGAGAGCACTTAACAACAACAAAAACAACAATCTTATATAGGACTCTTGGTGTGATGCTGCAGGATCAGCACTGGACTGTGAACCACAAGGTCAGCAGTTCAAATACACAAGCTGCTTCTCAGAAACCCTATACTGGGTCGCTAGGAGTTGGAATCAACTTGTCAATACTTAAACAACATACTAAAACAATCTTCTATAACCTTCAAAATCCATCCAAATAGTTTTTATGCTTTTCTCTTTCTCATCTTGAAACAATTAGTCTCTTTTACTTTAAGACAAAGTTACTAATTTCATATGCTCATTCTAGCCTACGTTAGATCTTGAAAACTGCTTTTAAATTAGCATATTAAAATTATAAAAACACTTCTGTTAGAACAAATGAATTTTTACTAATTCCTGGGAATATTATGACTAGTAATTTAAAATAAGTGCATATTTATCATTAAAGAAATCAAAGTAAGTTTCTTGAAGCAATCTTATAATGTAATATTTCTTAGAGGTAAGAATTTATATTTTTAAAACTCTGTTTTGTGGATGTTTTATAAGATCCTTTACAGAAACAATTTAGAATTCATTGTCCTTTTTCAGCACAATTTTTTGACAAAAAAATCATATCAAAGACTCTCAAAGTAGCTATTACAAGCTCAGACATACTAACCAGACTGAAAAGACAAACAAAATATTTTGAGAAAATTTTGAGGAAAACAAAAATTTACAACTTTTATTCAAGCTTCTTGAGACAAGAAAAAATTTAAACAAAACCAAGACAGAAAAATAGCATGAATTAAAACAAGGCTAATACAATAGCTCACATAAATATATGTGCCATTCTTTTGAACTTAATTTATTTTGCCATCTAGAGACCTAGTCTACATATACCTAGTTAAAAACTGCCCAAAGCAGTTGCCAATGATATTCTAGACTTTCTTGGGAAAAAATTGCCATCATTTTAGGTAAAGCACAGAACTGAGGCTTTAGTCTTTTACCATAAAGTTAGTAGGGGGTCCTAGCATTGGAAGTACTTGAGCACTTCTTGGAAGTAGCATTTCCTATTCTCACCAAAGAATCGAAGCACAAAAACCCAGGAAAACAAAATACAATCTATCTTTTAGAAAATGAGAATAGTAAGTCCTACTGTCTTCTTCTAAATGTCCACTAGATAGCAAAAAAAAAGTAACTGTTAACTTTACCAGTTCAAACTCACTGAGATCAAACTCACTGCCAAGGTGTAAGTTTTGACTCATAGCAACTCTATGTAGGGTTTCTGAGGAGCAAAGAGCCTCCTCTACCTCCACAGAGCATACGGTGAATTAGAGCTTCTGGCCTTGCAGTTATCAGTCCAATGTTTAACCCACTATACCACTGGGGCTCTAGACAATGGCTACTCACCTTACCAGTTCAAGACAATGAATATTAAAAAATCAATAAGACAGTCATACAACTTTCAAGATATGAACAGAAATAATACAGTAACCAAATAAATCCTCAGAGAACCTAAACACAAATTAGTGGAAATTCTGTCTGAGAAGAGCTCAACTCCAAAGAATGGCATCATGATCTTAAGAAAGCATAAGTTTTTAAGTTTGCAATCAATCTTCAATCCACAATTCCTAGAAATCATGGAAGAAAGGACTCTAGACAAGCTGTCAATATGTACTTGAGAAACAACTCACCACTTAAACTGAATTTCAGAGTATTTATTCCACTCCTAAGATCCTTTGGGGTCCTGGTGTGGCACTGTGGATTAATGCACCAGACTGCAAGGTCTGCTTTGAACTTCAAGGTCTGCAGTTCATGCTCACCAGCGGTTCCTTGGAAATCCTATACAGGGTCACTATGGGTTGGAATTGATTTGACCACACTTAACAACAGCAACAACAACCACAAAGATCCTAAGAGCATCTCAACAGAAAGGGTAATAGACCAAAATAAGAAATTATCATGGAAATCACTGACAGATTTAACATTCATTGAGGTCAGAAAAAGAAGTGTCAAGCAGAGGGAAGAAGTGGTTTCTATTGGATGCATATGCCAAGGTATGTTTGGATGGGCTACAAAGATTGGTTATAAAGGTTGGTTACAAAAATTTATTCAGGTACAGAGATTTACAACAATAATCAAAAGATTTATAAAATACTTATCTTCCAGAACAGGTTTCCAAAACATCTAGTTTGTTGTAAAATATTTCTTGAGGCTGCCTAGTATCTGGGATGGAGATAAGAAACAGGTCAAGGCCCATTATGCTATTTCAGAATGAATAGAAACTGTTATTTCAAGCAAAACTTCCATTTGCCTAGAGAGCACAGATAATATTTTGACACCCAAGATATTTTGACTTTTATTGTTTTGAAATTGTTTCTATAAGGATGAGTTAAAAATTATCTGCACTCTAACTGTAGAATTTATTTTAATCAACTTTTAGAAAAGACAAGCACATCATTTTTCAACATAATCTCCTTGCTTTTCAATACACTTTGTCCATCTGTCAACAAGGTTTCATATTCTCTTATTAAAAAATATGTAGGATGAGCTGTGAGCCATGAATGCACCACTGCCTTTACTTCTTCATCAGAGGTGAATCTTTGTCTTCAAAGGGCTGCTTTCAGGGAACCAAATAGGTGAAAGTCCGATGGAACAAGATCAGGACATTAAGGAGGTTGTTTTAACACCTCAAAATGAAGATTTTGCAGGGTGTCAATAGTGTGGGCAGAGGTGTGCAGATGTGCATTGTCATGCAAGATCACAATGCCCTTGGATAGGAGTCCTCTATGCTTAATCAGAAGTTTAGGCATCAGCTCTTCAAAGAGCATCTCACTGTCACATACAATGTTGAATATTGAACATTTTTTTCTTGATAATGTTCCAACACTGGCCCTTGAGAATCCCAGAAAAATGTTAGTATAAATTTTCTAGCTAATGGCTGATTTTTGAACTTTCTGTTGGTCAGCGATTGAGGATATTTCCATTCCATATTCTGCCATTTTCTCTCAGGCTAATAGTGATGAATTGATGTCTTGCCACTAGTAATGAATTTTGTAATGAAACTTTTACCATCTTTAAGTATCAGCCCACATTTTGTTTTCAGATGTCCAAACACTTGTTTTTACTCTTATGTGAATTGTTTTGGTACCCATCTCACAAGAAATTTTTGAAACCCAATATGTCCCGGATTGTTTCATAGTCAGAGCCATGGCTGATTCAGAAATGATTTGCCACATAATCCACTGTCACTCATCTATTTGATAGAATCATTCCACTTACATGTTCAATGTTGTCATCAACCATGGACATGCATTTTAATATAACCAGAGTGTGGTTAATTTTGGATAGATCCACATAGATCCCTATTATGAAAGGAAAATTTATGAAGGTCATTTGTACAAATGATAGTTTCTTAATTCCCAATTCCTCTTTCTTAGTGTGTACATTCTGATTTGATATCAGAGAATATATTTCCCTAGATATCCATGGCTGTTAGCCAGATAATGAGCCTATTGAGCAGGCATTGTTATTGTCAGTTTAATTGTAGCAGAAATATGGAATTTTTCAGACACCTTACTATGGTAAACGGTTCAGAAAAAATTATCTCTTACAGTGTGAAGCCATGCACCTTGGTGAGGTATAGTAGCTAGATAAATAATAATATATCTAAATATATCTAAATAAAGTTAATAATAATTATCTAAATAAATAATAAATACCTCAATAAATAATCAGAATTTTTCATTATCAAGCTTCAAACATTATATTATAAAATTGCTATTCATTATCTTGAGTCCTGGTGTGATGCTTTGGGGTAATGCATTGGACTTCAAGGTAGGGTGAACTGTATCAGAAGCTCCTTGCAAACCCTAGACAGGGTCACTATGAATTGGAACCAACTTGACAGCAACTAACAACAACATCAGAAATTACTATTGTCTAGACAAAGAACTCAGAATCTGAAATCACTCTGTAGTCACAAATTTTATATTGCTCAGCTGACACCCATAAAAATACTTCACATTTCAATCTAGCTAAGATCTTTATGGCACCTAAACATCAAAAAGATCTATATAACCATCACTCCTCTGCCAGTTTGTTGTACTGTGGTGGCTTGTGAGTTGCTATGATTCTGAAAGCTATGTCACTGGTGTTTTAAATACCAGCAGGGTCACCCATGGTGGAAAGGTTTCAGATGAGCTTCCAGACAAAGACAAACTAGGAAAAAGGAGTGACAAACTACTTCTGAATATTTAGTCAATGAATACCTTATGAATAGCAGAGAAACACTGTCAGATATAGTTCAGGAAAATGAGCCCCTCAGGTTGGAAGGCACTCAAAATGTGATTGGGGAAGAGCTGCCTCCTCAAAGTAGTGTTTACCATGGTGATGCAAATGGAATAAAGCCCATGGGAGAACAGCATGCAGGGACTTCATTTGCTGATGGGGCACAATTCAAAATGAAGAAAAACAGCTATAAATATCCACTGAAAATCAAAACATTGAATTCTGAAGTATGGACCTGGGAAAATTGGAAGTTGTCAAAGATGAAATGGAACACAGAAACATTGATATCTTAGGCATTAGTGAGCT
>NW_006408545.1:26491301-26495950 GCF_000296735.1 Chrysochloris asiatica | reverse complement strand
TTTTAAGTACTCTTCACTTTAGCAAGCAAGGTTGTATCATTTGCATATCGCAGGTTGTTAATGAGTCTTCCTCCAATCCTGATGTCACATTTTTCTTCATAGAACCCAGGTTCTTGTATTATTTGCTCAGCATACATGTTGGATAAGTATGGTGAAATAATACAACTTTGTCACACACCTTTCTTCATTTTAAACTATTAGTGTTCCCATATTCTGTTGAAACAACTGCTTCTTGTTCCATGTATAGATTCCTCATGAGCACAATTAAATGTTCTGGAATACTTATATTTTGAAATATTGTCCATAGCTTCTCATGATCCACACAATTGAAAGCCTTTGCATAGTCAATGAAGCACAGTTAAACATCTTTCTGGTAATCTATGCTTTCTGGCAAGATCCATCAGACATCAGTAATAATATCCGTCATTCCATAGCCTCTTCTGAATCCTGCATGAACCTCTGAAAGTTCTCTGTCTATGTATGCTTGCAGACATTTCAATATTAACTTTAGTAAAACTTTACTCACATGGAATATCAAAGAGATTGTCCGATGATTTCTGCATTCCATTTGGTCACCTCTCTTTGGAATGTGCACAAATACAGATTTCTTCTGATCAGTTGGCCATATAGCTGTCTTCCAAATTTCTTGGCATAGTTGAGTGTCTCCAGTGCCGCCTCATTGTCTTGAAAGATTTAAATTTTTATTCCATCAAATCCTGGTGCCTTGTTCTTTGCCAATTCCTTCAATGCACCTTGGACTTCTTCCTTTAGTGTCATTGGCTCTTGAACATGTGCTACCTCTTGAAATGGCTGAACATCAACCATTTCCTTTTGGTACAGTGACTGTGAATTCCTTCCATTTTATTTGACACTTTCTGCATCATTCAATAATTTGCCCAGAGAATCCTTCAATAACAAATGTTGAGGTTTGAATTTTTTCTTCAGTTCCCCAGCCTGAGATATACTGAACTTGTTCTTCCCTTTTGGTGTTTTGACTCCAGATCTTTGCATATTTCATTGTAATTTTTGACTTTTTCTTCTTGAGCTGACATTTGAAATTTTCTGTTTTGTTCTTGTACCTCCTCGTTCCTCCCATTTGCTTTAGCATCTCTACGTTGAAGAACAAGTTTCAGTGTCTCTTCTGACATCCATTTTTTATCTTTTCCTTTGTTCTTGTATTCTTAATGGCTTTTTGCTTTCTTCCTGTATGATGTTCTTGATGTCATCCCACAACTCTTTTGGTCTTCAGTCTTTAGTGTTTAATGTATTAAATCAATTCTTCTGATGATCTTTAATTTCAGGTGGGATATATTTAAGGTCCTATTTTGGCTCTCGTTGACTTGTTTCATTTTCTTCAGGTTCAGTCTGAATTTGCATATGAGCAATTGATGGTCAGTTAAACACTCTGCCCCTTGCCTTGTTTTTGCTGATGATATGGAGCTTTTCCACCATCTCTTTCCACAAATTTAGTCAATTTGATTTCTCTATATTTTATCTGGTGAAGTCCATGTGTATAATCATCTCTTATGCTGTCTAAAGAAGGTATTTGAAATGAACAAATGATTGGTTTTACAGAATTCTATCATGCCATCTCTAGCATCATTTCTATCACCAAAGCCATATGTTCCAACAACTGACCCTTCTTCTTTGTTCCCAATCTTTGCATTCTAATCACCATTCATGATCAGTACATCTTGATTGTATGTTTGATCAATTTCAGATTGAAGAAATTGGTAGAATTCTTCTATTTCATCCTCTGGGGTTTTTGTGGTTGGTGTGTACATTTGAATAATAGTGAGTGGTATTAACTGATCTTCCCTGTAGGCACATGGATATTTTACTATCACAGACAGTGTTTTACCTTATGACTGATGCTGATATGTTCTTTTCAACTATAAATGCAACACCATTCCTCTTCTATTTGTCGTATCTGGCATAGTAAACCATGTGGTCATCAGATTCAAAATGACCAATACCAGTCCATTTCAGCTCACTAATGCCTAAGATAATGATGTTTATGTGTTACTTTTCATTTTGGACAATTGTCAGTTTTCCTAGATTCATACTTTGTACATTCCATGTTATGATTATTAATATGTGTTACAGTTGTTTTCTTCATTTTGAGTTGTATCCCATTAGCAAATGAAGGTTCCAAGGGCTTCACTCCAATCACGTCATCATAGTCAACTCTACTTTAAGGAGGCAGCTCTTCCCCTGTCTCATTTTGAGTGGCTTCCAACTTGAGAGGCTCATTTTCTGGCACTATATCTGACAGTGTTTCTCTGCTATTCATGTTTTCAGTGAGTACATATTCACAAGTAGTTAGTCTCTCCTTCTTCCTAGTCTGTCTTCATCTGGAAACTCATCTGAAACCTGTTCACCATGGGTGACCCCACTGGTATTTAAAATACCTGTGGCATAGCTTCCAGAACCACAGAAACTCACAAGCCACCACAGTACAACAAAATGACAGCTGAGTGGAGGAAATATAACTTTAAATATAATGTAGTATAACTTTATAATGTGTTACTGTTCTGGCCTCTTTCCCTTTGATTAGATCCTAAGTACACTCAAGTAGAAGGAACACACAACAGAGTGTCACACGGCAGCATTGATTTGCATACTTTTTCCATCCCAAACAGAACCCAAAAGGGTCAGTTACTAAAGTATTAAGTAATAGTCTGTCTTTAAACAAACAAGTAAATAAAATATAGAAGAGACTCATGTATATCAGGCAATGACAGTTTAATATAAGATTACACTTCTCAAGAAAAGTCTGGAAAAATCAAACGATCAAGTCAACACTAAAGGAAAGAAAACCCTTTATAGCCTCAAATTCAAAGATCTAACAACTAGGTTATTTATTATCTTTCACCAGCAATAGTTTGTTGAACTTCACTCTTGAGTTCTGACTTTATATGTGTCAGTTATTCTGGAATGCGTGTTTTCCTCCTGCTGCTGTCTCATTTATAACTTTCTAACCTTGTTTCTCCAGGTTAGCTTGACAAGGGAGAGAATCTGATATTACAATAAATAACTGTTTTCCACCTTAGACAATGTCTTAAGAGGCCATGTCTTAAAGCACTGTCCAGTAGGTATGTAGTTTATCTGGGTACCAGTGAAAATCACTGGATCCAAAAGTGGGAAACAGAAGTACATGGCCACTTATGTGGAATAATTCCTTAACAAAATTTCTGGGTAGGAGCTGCTAGAAAAAGAACACTGGCAGGTATTCTGTTCCGTACATTGGGAGAGATATCCAATTAAAAAAGTTAAACTAGTGAAAACAAAAAGGAGTTGACTATCAGAGCAGCCAGTAAATGAATATGTCACAATAAAGAAGCTGTGAAGTAGAACAGATGGGAAGCATGAAGTTGAAAAATCAAGGACCAACTGAAAAGTAAAGAAAATAAATGGAAATAAGTACTACAGAATTAGGGCTAATTGGTCTGACTCTCTCAACATTGGGTTCCATCTGCTTATTTCTCTTATCTATATACTTTGGGCTTTTTTTTTAACTGTACTCAGTGCCAAAATATCTGATTCTAAATTTAGTTTAGTCACTCATTTTTGTATCATAAACATGACAGCATGATCCCAGCAACTGCTAGTTTCAATGCTCTTTGGACCTCACTTATTATATCCATTCATAGAAGGTAATTGGTTTCATCAAAAGTTTTCATTTATGATGCACTGCTAACTTTTAACTGTCTTTGGACTGGGGTATGGAGGGTAGTCAAGGGGAATGTATGGACTGGGACAAAGAATGTCTCCTTTTTTTCTTTTTACATTTCTTTAAATACTAGGAATGTAAGACATAGTGTGCTTTTTTAAAGTCCTTCAGTGAAATTTAAAAAATGGATTCAGTGTTTCAATAGAATCCATTCTGCATATGGGAATTATTTGTGAAGGTGTATTTACATATAAAAATTTATGTATAGGATTTTTATCACTCCCCAAATGAATAACAATATTAGAACTGAATATAGAACATGTCTCCTTTACCATGCTTTAGTCCTAGTTTTGCTATGAATAAAAAGGTCAGAAATAGACAGTCGATAATTAATATTACCAGTGAGAAATGGAAAGAGGAAAAAGAATAGGATGGTCAATTGAAAACAAAAAGATGACTTAAATTACAAAAAAAAAAAAAAGATTCTTATGAAAAGATGTGCTTACATTTTGACACTTTAAATGTTTTAAACCTCATACAATCAAAAAATAATTATCCCCCCAAAAGTATGGGTTTCATTGGAACATAAGGAAGTATATATTTAATCAGTTTCATGCTATTTCAGTGATCTAGAGAAAAAGAGGAAGACCCCCAAAAAGATGGATGGGATAAATGGCGACATGGATGGACTCAAGCGTGGCAACAGTAGAGAGGTTGTCCCATAACCAGGCAGTGTTTCGTTCTGCTGTGCATAAGGTAGCTATGGGTCGGTACCGACTAAGTGGCACCTAACAACAACAACAACAACAGTTGCAAATCAAGCAAATATAAATGTGCATATTATAAATAGATCGTGAGCAGAGGTTCTGCAGATGACTATAACCATAGTAAAATTATACATTTTTATACTTGAAAAAATTGCTCAGGTAACATCAGTATTCTTTTTAATTTTGTTTATTCTTGAATTACAAAAAAA
>NW_006408545.1:26488321-26489253 GCF_000296735.1 Chrysochloris asiatica | reverse complement strand
ATAAAGTCAAATATTACAACAAAATGTGCAAAGATCTGAATCAGAAAACCAAAAAGGAAGAACATGCTCAGCATTTCTCAAGCTTGGGAACTGAAGAAAATATTTAAGCCTCTACTTTCGTTATTGAAAAATTCTCTGGGAAAATTATTATATGATGCAGAAATCATCAAGAGAAGATGGAAGGAATACACAGAGTCACTGTACCAAAAGAAATGGTTACTGTTAAACCGTTTCAAGAGGTCGCCTATGATCAAGAGCCAATAATTCTGAAGGAGAAAGTCCAAGGTGCATTTAAGTAATTGACAAAGAACAAGGCACCAGGAACTGATGGAATAAAAATTGAAATCTTTCAAGAATATGAGGTGGCACAGAAGGCACTCACTCAGCTCTGCCAAGAAATTTGGAAGACAACTATCTGGCCAACTAATTGGAAGAGATCCATATTTGTGCCCATTCCAAAGAGAGGTTACCCAATGGAATGCGGAAATCATTAGACAAACTCTTTGGTATCTCATGTGAGTAAAGTTTTGCTAATGGTAATACAGAAATGACTACAATCATCCATTGACAGATAACTTCCAGAGGTTCAAGCGGGATCCAGAAGAGGCCATGGAATGAGGGATATTATTGCTGATGGATCTTGGCTGAAAGCAGAAAATATCAGAAAAATGTTTACGTGTGCTTTATTGACTACGCAAAGGCTTTTGATTGTGTGGATCATGACAAGACACGGACAACATTTAGAAGTATGAGTATTCTGGAACACTT
Source organism: Chrysochloris asiatica (assembly GCF_000296735.1). NCBI lineage: Eukaryota > Metazoa > Chordata > Mammalia > Afrosoricida > Chrysochloridae > Chrysochloris > Chrysochloris asiatica. Next base: position 26,488,485 of record NW_006408545.1, on the reverse strand, counting down.
AATTGTGCTCATGAGGAATCTGGACCTGGACCAAGAGGCAGTTTTTAGAAAAGAACATGGGAACACTGAATGGTTTAAAATGAAGAAAGGTTTGCGATAAAGTTGTATTCTTTCACCATACTTATTCAACCTGTATACTGAGCAAATAATCCGAGAAGCTGGGT
>NW_006408545.1:26475867-26482171 GCF_000296735.1 Chrysochloris asiatica | reverse complement strand
TAGCACCACACCAAGACTCCATTCTTCCTTAACAATATGACCGGGTGGCTGAAGTGTACTGGAGATTAAGTTTATTTGACATAGTGCAGATTAATAGATCAAGAACCAAGAAGATAATGATGAGACTGGTTATTCCCAGAGATTGGAGTCTTTCTGAATCTTTTGTAGATACAGATGTGAAAAGAAAGAAAACCTGATATTGCTTTGTAAATATTCATTAAGAAAGTATGTATGACCAGACAGTATGGTACAGCAGAATAACAAGAGCTTCCAAGGATCAGCTGCATTTATATGAATATGGAGGAGCCATAGGTGAAGACAGCAGTGAAAGAGAAAAGGGATTCCAATTTCATTTTACAATATTGAAAATGGAAGGCTAAGGCTAATTCTTCCTTAGCCTTCCAGTTTCAGGATTATAAACGAAATTAGCATCCCCTTTACATGGTGAGAATTGAATGAATATATAAATTGTCATATTAATGAGAAACATATTTCTAAACCAAAGCAAATGAAAGCTGTAAGGATTTTCAATTTTTAAAAAATTAATCAAGATATTGCTTTATAATAAAAAAGGTAAGAATTTTTTTCACATGCAAGTGTTCAACATGGATTTTTTTTAATTTTTTTTATTTTTTTTTTGAATTATTGTTGTTTGGGTGAAAGTTTAAAGAACAAAATAATTTTCCATTCATTGACATTTTTTTTTTTTTCATAACTTTAGTTGCCATCTCTTGAAAGTATCAGCACTCTTCATATTTCCTCCCTGATTCCCATTTTCATTTGTCCTTTCCTGCCCCTTCCTTGTTTTTTTGGCAAATGCTAGCTACTAACATTTAAAATTTTCAAAATAAACTTCAAAAACATTCACCTAGGGCATATGGACCATTTTAATGGTTCATTTACAAGCTTCCCAAAATATGCCATTAAGGTGATTTTCTTGATGATAAGTAAGTTTGAATACAATCAACTATCTGATTTTCAGCATAATGCTGTGCACAGTATAACTATGCAACTTGCTTATAGATTGAGTTGAATTTATTAAAGTGACTGAAATACACTGGATTTGAGTTATGTAGATTATCTTTATAATCTTCTGAAGAAGACTAAATTAATTATAACTGTTGGAGATTTCTTGGGGTCCTGGTGTAGCACTGTAGGATAAGCACGGGACTGCTAACCACAAGGTCAATGGTTCAAATCCACTAGCAGCTTCTGGAAATCCTAAACAAGGTCATTATGAGTTGGAACCATCTCAATTACACTTAACAACAACAGGATTTTCTTATCCTATGAAAAAATGTAGGCTATAAATAATTAACAAAAATAAGAACTTCACTTTTCTGGAATCTAATCTATTCATTTTTAACATATCTATAAACTAGATAATCCTCTTCCTCTCTATAACAATTCATAATAAATTGATTTAAATTAAACCAAGTTTCAGTTAATTACTAAAACTATAAACCAAAATGAAAATAGTGATTTTTCAGAACAAACTTGAAAATATAATTTTCTTTTGAAATAACTAATTATTGCTTATCAGATTGACTGTGGTATCATCTGTAATAGTATATTAATATACAAAAACAAAAAAAAGAGAGAGAGAGAACATGGCTTCCCAATTAAAATATATCTGGTGACAGATGGTCAAAACCTTTTTTTTCTTAAATGTACTGGACCCTTAAATATAATAACTGAACTGTATGTACAATTTCTGTTTATTTCTCACCCAGTAGTAGAAAGGGCCATGAAGAACAGATGTCTGTTTCTCATGATGAAAGTGAAAGCTATTTAAAAAATGTTTTTGCAATATTTTTGACATAAAAATAGTTATAAGAATAAAATAATTGATACTCTTAGCATTTTTTAAATACAAGTACTTGTATGGAAAAAGATTTGTCCTCTAAATATCCATAAACATGATTCTTTTTCTGTAATATAAACACACATATGCATACATAAATGAAATTAGGATATTAATACAGTAAAGATGCCAACCAATGTGATGCTTACATTTGTTTTACATTTTTCTCGTAATTATTTCTCAATGTATACAACCTGGGAAACTTTAAAAAATGCTAATGAAATAAGTTAATTCTGCTTTTAAAATATTACTGCTTCTTGAAAAATTGTGTATTATTTTATCCACATGTATATTTGTACCAATGCCATCCTCCTTCATCAAAATTATCATTCATGTTTCTTTTCTGGAATCCCTTTTTGTCTCCCAATGTTACCAACAGACTGTTCAGGAATTTTATTTACCAAAAGAAATTTGAGGTGACCTTTACTGCTTTAAGACTAAATCTAGAAGTGCCCTGCACCCTTGAGACACGGTCTGAAGACAGACCCAAAATACTTCTGTGAGACAGCAAATCTGCTTACCCGGTTCTTTTTAGCTCAGGCAATTTGTGCCTTAAGATCTCCATGCTCCCCAGGGCAATGACTTACTATGTAAACTGAGAGGCCACTTCAAAAAAAAAAAAAAATTCCTTTTTCAGTTTTGCTTCCAGGTGGCTGACCTATGACCTATGCCTGTTCTTATTGTTTTATTTTAGTGGCTCTTCATCTATTACTGCCACCACTCTACACTATGTTTTCAAACCATCTCTACTCTATTGTTTTCCTTGTTCTTGTCTTTAGGTGCATCTAGTCGGTTATGACTTATAGCAACCTTATGCACAATACAATGAAATCCTGACTGGTCCTGCATCAAACAGGTTGTAAACACTGAGAAATAATTATGAGACAATTGTTCAGTCTGAGCCCATTGCTGCTGCAACTGTGCTATTCCATCTTGTTGGGGCCTTCTCATTTTTGCTGAAGCTCCACTTAGCAAGCATGATGTCCTTCTCCAGGGACTGATCCCTCCTGTTACTATGTCAAAATATGAGAGATGAAATCTCCTCATAACTTGCTTCCAAGGAGCGTTCTGGCTATATATCTTCCAACATAGATTTGTTAGTTTTTCTAGCAGCCCACAGTACTGTGAATATTCTTCTCCAACTCCAAAACTGAAATGCATCCATTTTTCTATCACCCTCCCTATTCATCCTCCACCTTTTGCATACATATGAAGCTATTGAAAATACCATGGTTTGGGTCAGAAGCACCTTAGTGCCATAACAGTCATCTTTGCTCTTGAACACTGTAAAGTGCTCTTGTGCAGCAGATTTACCTAAAGCAATAAATCATTTGGTTTCTTGATTGCTGCTCCATGAGCGTTGATAATGAAGTCAAGCAAAATGAAGTCTTTGACTACTTCAATGCATTCTCCATTTATCATGATGCCATTTATTTATCCATCGGTGAGGATTTTTGTTTTCTTTACATTGAGATACAACCCATACTGAATGTGGTGGTTTTTGATCTTCATTAGTAAGAATTTTAACTTTTTCGCTTTCAGCAAGCAAGTTTGTATCATCTGGATATTGCAGCATGTTAATGAGTTTTCCTCCGATGCTGATATCATGTTCTTCTTCATATAATCCAATTTCCAGTTTCATGGGCTAGAATCCCACAGAGTAGAAATCAGCACAGGGAAATTTTCAGAGAACAACCTCAAATATTGAGCAGAATATGATATGCATGAGAAAACAACTAAATGTTGGAGGAAAAAACACCTCAAAGAAATTTGAAGGAGCGGTGTCCAGTGCTCACAGAGGTCCAGGAATAATGCGTGTTTCCATTAGCAAGACTGGAAAACTCATAATTCTTGAGGTATTTATTTACCTCGGTTGGGAAAACAACAATCTTGCTGTGCTCACTACTCTTGTTGTTAAATGTTCTCAAGTCGGTACTGACTAATAATGATCTTTGTAGAGTTTTTGAGGAGCAGCTGGTGGATTTGAGTCACTGACCTTGTTGTTAGCACTCCAGTGTTTATCCTTTAAACTCTTCTTAAAAAAACCAAGATCCTCAAAAGGATCAAGTGGTTAATAAATAGCATAACAGCATCCTAATATAAAATGCATCCAATAAGCTGCAATCTTAGAGATACAAACATTTCTAACATTTATCATGGTAAAATAGTCAATGTCTGGCATTTAATCAAGAAAACATTACAAATAATGAAGACAATAGTCATTTATTAAAATTTAACACAGAAGTGACACAGATATTAGATTTAGCAAAGAAGCACATAAAAGGCCTATTATAGTTGTTCAAGTTGTTAAAAAATGTAAAGATAGACACAAAAGATGTAAATATTTTCAAATGTAAATTCTATGTGAACACTACAATATTTGAGATAAAAAATGCATTGGGTTGGATTAATAAAAAACAGACATTACAAATAAAATACTAATGAATTGATTGTGCAACTAAAAGAACTATCCAAAATGAAGGTAAAACATGTTGGTGTAGAGTGAATTCTGACACATAGCAACCCCATAAACAGAGTAAAAAGACTCATAAGGTTTCCAAGGCTGTAAATCTTTACAAAAGAAGACTGCCACATTTTTCTCTTACTGGGCAGTTGGTGGTTTCCAATGATCAACCTTTCAAATGCCTAACCATTGTATCACCAAGAGTCCTCTAAAGACTTTTCCTAAAAGAAGAAAAATAATTCTATAAATGTGACAATAGCATCAATAATGTAGACAAAATTCACCATATGTTGAATGTAAAACTGATGATCTGCTCTGTAAGCCTGCACTCAATTTATTACAATTTATACATTTTTAAAAATTTATGAAAAGAAAATAAAAGAGAGTTAACATTGAAATAATTGGAGTTCCTGATGAAAAGAGCCAAAAAATATTCAAAGAAGTGGCCAAAATTTTCCAAATTTAAGGAAAATCAAAACCTTACAGGTCCAAAAAGCTCAACCGTCTCCAAGAACAAAATTAGAAATAACATGGAAGCAGACAAAGAAAAAAAAATGATAACCTTCAAATGATGGCACCAGCCTTCTTATCAGAAACAATATAGGTGAGGACACAGTGGTACAACATTTTAAAGGCCCAAACACTCACACAAATTCACAGGGGAAACAAAAAGAAGTAAACAAAACTATAAACTAGAATTCCATGTGCAACAAAAATATCTCCCCAAATTTAAAGGCTAAATAAATTTTTTTTCAGACATCTTAAAATTGAAAACTTCACCACCAAAAGCTCAACTACAAGAAATGCCAAAAAGCATCTTACAAGCAGAAGTAAAATGAGACTGGATGGACATTTGGAGCTACAAAAAGAATTAAAAGCCTTGGAAATGGTAACTGCATGAATAAACAAGTTTTTTTTTTTTTTCCTTTATTATCTACAAAAATGTTGTTTTTAAGTGCTATCAAGTGCATTCTGACCCATAAGGACACTATATAGTATTTCTGAAGAGTGACTGGTAAGTATGAACCAATGACCTTTCAGTTCAAACCACGCTTGTAGTTCAGTGCATTATAATGAAGTGCCATAATAAACTACAATAAATAAATAAAGAAGATCTATAGGAAGTGATACACTATGATTTCCAAATTAAAAGAAAAAAGTAAAGGTAATTATATACAATATATATGCAATAAAAAATTAAGCAATAAAAATACATATGAGAAGAGTTGAGAAGGAGAGGTAATTTGCTTAAAATACAGGAAGGAAAATTGAGAAGCTCTTAAAATTACTATAAAAAATATTGTAAGAAAATAATTTGTGGAAACAGGGTGGAGGAAATAGGGATGGGATTCATTTCTTTAAACACATCTTTGTATACACTTTTGACTCTTGAACCATATGTTGCTGTTGCAAAGAGTCATCAAGTCAGTTCCAACTCAGATTGACCCTATATAGGGTTTCTGAGGAACGGTTAGTGAGCTTGAGCCACTGACCTTACAGTTCAAATTGACTTTGCAGTTGAGTGTTTATCCTATAGCATCAGCTTATTTCCAAATTATAATGAACATATGAACTAACAGAACCAAATATGGCCTAGTCCTGCACCATACTAATAATTTTTGTTATGTTTCAGCCAAATGTTGCAAAAAGTGTGTCAATATATCTCAATGAGGGTCTTCCTCTTTCTCACTGAGCTTATACTTTACCGAGCATAACTGATCCTGCCTAACAACATTCCCAAAGTTAGTAAGTTGAAGTGTCACCATCTTTACTTCTAAGCCACATTTTGGCTGCATTTCTACTGAGACAAATTTGATCATTCTTCTGGTAGTACAGGAATATTTCTTTTTTTTTTTTTCCCCAACATCTTAATTTAAATGAAACAATTCTTCAGTCTCTCCTATTCATTGCTTAGCTTTGAGTGCATAATTGCTGTTGTTATTAGGAGCCATCGAGTCAGTACTGACTAATAGTGA
>NW_006408545.1:26472963-26474587 GCF_000296735.1 Chrysochloris asiatica | reverse complement strand
AATTAGTTGTCTTCCAAATTTCTTGGCAGAGATGAGTGAGTGCCTCCTGTGCCATCTCACTTTCTTGAAAGATTTAAATTTTTATTCCATCAATTCCTGGTGTCTTGTTCTTTGCCAATTCCTTCAATGCACCTTGGACTTCCTCCTTCAGTATCATTGGCTCTGGATCATATGCTACCCTTGAAATGGTTGAACATTAACCATTTCCTTTTGGTACAGTGAGTCTGTGTATTCCTTCGATCTTCTCTTGATGCTTTCTGCTTCTTTCAACAATTTTCTCAAAGAATACTTCAATAATGAAAGTTGAGGCTTGAAGTTTTTCTTCAGTTCCCCAACCTTGAGAAATGCTGAGCATGTATTTTTGGTTTTCTGATTCCAGATCTTTGCACATTTTGTTGTAATATTTGGATTTATCTTCTAGAGCTGATCTTTAAATTTTTCTGTTCAGCTCTTGGACCTCCTCATTTCTTCCATTTGCTTTAGCATCTCTACACTGGAAAGCAAGTTTCATTGTCTCTTCTGACATCCATTTTGACCTTTTCCTTCTTTTTTTATCTTCTTAATGACTTTTTGCTTTCTTCATATATGATGTTCTTGATGTCATCCCACAACTCTTCTGGTCTTCGTTCTTTAGTGTTTAATGTATCAAATGTATTCTTCAGATGATCTCTAAGTTCAGGTGGGATATAGTCAAGTTCATATTTTGGCTCTTGTGGACTTGTTTTCATTTTCTTCAGCTTCAGGTTGAATTTGCATATGAGTAATTGATAGTGTGTTCCACAGTCTGCCCCTGGCCTTGTTTTCATTGATAATATGGAGCTTTTCCATCATCTCTTTCTGAAGATGTAGTCAATTTGATTTCTATGTATTCTGTCTGGTGAGGGCCATAGAGATAACTGAAAATGCCATGGCTTGGTCCTCAGAGTGATAGCTTTGGTTTGAAATACTTTTAAGTAGGTTTTTGAAGCAAATTTGCCCAATGCAATATTTTTTATTTATTGACTACTGTTTCCATTGTTGTTGATTTGAATTCCAGTGAAATGAAATTCTTGACAATTTTCTCCTATTAGCAAAAGACCTAAATGAAGAAAAGGTCAAAATAGATGTCAGAAGAGACTCTGAAACTTTATCTTCAACACATAAAAAATGATGAAGTAACAGAAATGAACAGATATCAAAAGATAGCTAGAGAAGTTAAACTTACATTCTGGGAACAGAGGACCCTAGGATCATCAAGGGAGAAGAGCTCGAGTGGAATGTGGGACCCTTTCCAGAGAAGCAGCAACACCAGAGATATAGGCAGAGACGATGACATGGAGAAATAGAACAGTTGAGGACTCTAGACTCATGAAAAGAGAATGGCTTTGTATTGGCGGCCATGAAGGAGGCTTGAAGAATGTGCCCTTTGGTTGTTTAAATGATTATATATTCCTGAGTTTTTGTGTACATCCAAAAAATCAACAACAACAAAAAACAAGGAATAGAAACATAAATTGTTGAATGATAGTGCATGAAAGAGATTGTGATCATTGCAATGCAATGAAATACCATAGGCTGAGTATAAAACTGATATTCTCCCATGTAAACAGTCACTCAATTCACAATAAATAAATAAATATGTCTA
>NW_006408545.1:26469171-26470239 GCF_000296735.1 Chrysochloris asiatica | reverse complement strand
GATAAGACAAAACCAGGTACTATAATAAAATATGCAAAGATTTGGAACTAGAAAACCAAAAGGGAAGAACACGGTCAGCATTTCTCAAGTTGGGGGAACTGAAGAAAAAATTCAAACCTTGACTTTTGTTATTGAAAGATTCTCTGGGAAAACTATTGAATGATGCAGAATGCATCAAGAGAAGATGGAAGGAATACACAGAGTCATTGTATCCAGTGTCTAGCCTTGGTTATTTCATGGAAATTTCAAAGAATTATCAAACTATGTGGATATATTGGGTAGGATTTTGTTCCTTATTCTCTTCATAGTCAGACAAAGCCATTTTGAGTAGTTTTGATTGACTCCACTTTTATGTTAGATTATAAACACCTAAATGCTTACTTTTTAAAGACATTTTTATTAAAATGTCTTCTTTAGAACATTCTTCCTCCATCAGTCTGTCAGTTTGTTATTTTGTGGTGGCTTGTGTGTTGCTGTGATGCTGGACACTGTTTCACTGGTACGTTAAGTATCTGAAGAAACACCCATCTTGGGCAGTTTTCAGTGATGTTCTCAGACTAAGACAGACTTAAAAGATCTTAGTGATTTACTGTTAAAGGAAACTGGTCTGTGTAAACCTAATGAATAATAGTAGAACATTGACTGATATGATAGTTGAAGATAAGCCGCTCAGGTTGGTAATACACTCAAAATATAATTGTCGAACTTCCTCTTATCAAAATAGAGTCAACTTTAAAGACATGAGTACTCATGTGGCACAACTCAATATGAGAGGAAACCACCACAAACACCCTTTAATAATTAATATATGGATTGTACAAAGAATGAAAATTGGAAGTTATAAAAAATGAAATAGAAGACATAAAGATCCATAACCTAGGCAATAGTGATCTGAAATGTATCAATTGGTATTGGCTATTTTGAACTGAATAATTTATAGCCTACTTAACTAGGAATGACAAATTGAAGAAGAATGCCATCACATTCGTGGTCAAAAAATTCATTTCAAGACCTAACCTTCAGTACAATGCTGTCAGTGATAAGACAATATCCATACTCCTACAATGA
>NW_006408545.1:26452076-26468456 GCF_000296735.1 Chrysochloris asiatica | reverse complement strand
TATGAGTCATAACCGACACCATGGCACATCACCACCACTATTGCCAAAATTGAAGAAACTGAAGGTTTTTTGTCAATTCTGTAGTGTGAAATTGATAAAAAATGCAATCAAGATGAGAAATTGGAGTATTTGAAGAAAATTGTAGCATCAGGCTTAGAAGTAAGTAGACTGTTATCTGTGATATACAAATGACAACCTTATTTTCTGAAATAGAAGATGACTTGAAGCATTTTCTGACGTAGATAAAAGATCACAGCCTTCGGTATGGTTATAATTCAACAACAGCAATGAATATTAATTGATAAACTATTACTGCAATCTATATGAGGATGCTACAACATATAGAGTGCATAAGGGTGTTTTGTTGTTGATGTTAGGTGACTTGAATCTGTTCCAACTCTTAGAGACTCTATCTACAACAGAATAAACCACTTCTTGGTCCTATGCCAGCATTACAATCACTGTAATGTTTGAGTTAATTATTGGGGCCACAGCATTAATTCATCACATTGAGTTTCTTCATTTTCTTCACTGACACACTTCTTTACCAAGAATGATGTCTTTCTCCAGTTTGTTCCCTCTTGATAACATGTCATAATCAAGGGAGATGAAGGTAAGTCACCCTTGAACTATGGAACATTCTGGCTGTACTTCTTTCAAAATAAATTTGTTCATTTACATGTAGCCCATCATACATTTAATATTCTTTGCCAATATCGTAATTTAAATTATAAATTCTTCTTCAGTCTTCCTTTTTCATTGTCCTGCTTTTGCATGAACATGATGAAACTGAAAATACCATTATTTGGATCAGGGACTCTTCATTCCTCAAAGGAAAACTTTTTTTTTTTTTTTTTTCAATATTTTGAACTTTATTTTCAGTAGAATTGAGGAGATACAAATTTATGTGGAGCTAACAAGACATGGGTCGGAACCGACTCGACAGCACATAACAACAACAACAACAACAAGACATAAACAGATTTTTATATGATGCTTTTCAAGAAAAATATAGGATAAGATTAAATTAATAAAATTTCTGTTAAACTACACAAAGCTAACTTCAAAGATACCATTAACATATATCTTTCCTCCTATTTTGATAATTTCCACATATACTTTTTGGGGCTTCACCAGATGGAATACACAAGAATCAAATTGACTACATCAGGGGGAAGAGATGATGAAGACGTTCAATATCATCAGCCAAAGCAAGGCCAGTGAAGACTGGGATAATATACAAGTTCAGGCTGATGCTGAAGAAAATGAAAACAACTCCACCAGAGTCAAAATATGACATTGAAAGTATTCCAACTGAATTTAATGCCCATTGCAAGAATAGATTTGATGTATTAGGCACCAGCGACCAAAGGAGTGGAGCTGTAGGATGATAACAGGAATACCATCCATTAAAAACAATGAAAGGTTATTAAAAAGACAGGAAAAGATAAAAGACCAAATGGATGTCAGAAGAGACTCTGAATCTTACGCTTGATTATGGTTGAAGCTCAAACAACTGGAAGGAATGATGAGGTCAAAGAACTGAAAATAAATCAAAGGGTAGCTTGAGAATACAAAGTAAAACACTAGACTGAAATGTACAAAGATTTAGGTTAGAAAACCAAAAGGGAAGAACATCCTCAGCATTTCTGAAGCGGAAAGAACTGAAGAAAAATTCAAACATTGGGTTCCACTGTGGAAGTAGTCCTTGGGCTAAATATTGAATGATGTAGAAGATGAAAGGATTGCACAGTCATTGTACAAAAAAGAAATGGTTGATGCTCAACCATTTCAATAGGAAGCCTATGATCAAGTGTGGTGCTATAGGATAAGTACAGGACATCAGGGTCGGTTTGAAGCACAGAGTAAGGGATTCAAATTCACCAGTCGTTTATCAGAAATTGTATCCTGGGCCACTATAAGTCAGAACCAACATTATGGCACATACCAACAACAACAATATTACTGAAGGAAGAAGTCCAAGTTGAATTGAAGGCATTGATGAAAAACATGTCCAGAAAAAGACAGAATACAACTGAACTCTCTCAGCAAACTGATACAGTACTGGAGATGCTCTCTCATGTATGCCAAGAGATTTAAAAGATTGCTTCCTGGCCAACCAATTGGAATAGATCCATATTTTTACCCATTCCAAAGAAAGGTGACTTAACAATGCAGAAATCATCGAATAATGTCATTAATATCATATGCTCATGAAATTTTGAAGGTAATACAAAACAATTGCAGTAGTAAATTGATAGGAAACTGCCAGAAAAATCAAGCTGGAATCAAAAGAGGATGTAGAACAAGGGACATCAGTGTTGATGTCAGACAGATCTTGGCTGAAAGCATAGAATATCACAAAGGTGTTTATTTGTGTTTTATTAACTATGCAAAGGCTTTAGACTGCATGGGTCATGACACTCTGGACAAAACTTTGAAGAATGGATATTCGAGGAACACTTAATTCAGTTCATGAGGAATCTGTACACAGACCAAGAGGCAGTTGTTTGAACAGAACAAAGGAATTCTGAATGGTTTACAATCAGGAAAGGTATATGCCAAGGTTGTATCCTTTCACCATATTTATTTAATCTGTTGAGCAAATAATCTGAGAAACTGGATTATATGAAGAACATGGTAATAGGATTGGAAAAGGACCAATAACAACCTGAAATATGCAGGTTATACAATCTTGTTTTCTGGAAGAGGACTTGAAATACTTATGAAGATCAAAGACTATAGCCTTTAGTATACAACAACAACAAAAATCCTCACAGCTATATCAGTTAATAATATCATGATATGCAGAAAAGAGACTGAACTTGTCAATGACTTGAATTTTCTTGCATCCACAATCAATGTTCTTGGAAGCAGCAGTCATGAAATCAAAGACGTATTGAACTAGGTGACTACTGCAGAAGAAACCTTTAAAGAATTAAAGAGCAAAAAATACCAGTTTGAGGACTAAGGTGGATTTTAATTTAATGTTTAGTAGCAAATATTTTCTTATGGTTTCTGTGTTATCAAATGGCTTCCAAGATAAATACTTTGCAGTTAGCATTCACTTGGTCCTATTTGAAAGAACACACGTCTTCACTAAAGTACAAGGATGACACTGTATTTCCTTAAGCTGGACTACAGCTAACTGGATGAGACATATACATAATCACAGAGGTGGCAATTGTTTGAAACAAATACAAGTCAAAATCCAAAATGAAACAGGAACCACAAAGTAAGAGGTTTTTGGAGATCAACAATTCACTCCCAGCAGGATTCATATTGGTTATATGACATTGGTCTATATCAAGCAGAGTTCCTGGAAACCCTTACACTCCAGTTATTTATCACAGATGCCAATAGCTTATGTCACTGAAGCAATGGGAGAGGAGGGAGGAGAAGATTCTTATGAAGTCTGTGGTTCTTAAAGCAGGGGCATGTTTAGAACAAGAATCATGTGTTGCTTTGTTTTCTTTATTATCAATAAAGAGGAACAGGTATATATATTTCTTCAATTTTTTTTTTTCTAGGAAGTCAGAAATGCCAAGAGTTATATGAACATGTACAGACTATAGACCACTTATCTTCAGGTTTCAGTACTTCAGCTTCTTTTTTGTGTACATATCAAAGACAGCTATGTGGTTTTATGTTATAAATGTTAATGCCAGTAAGATGAATGTTACTTAAATAGACACAACATACAGGGAAGTCTGCTATTGGAAGATTATTTCTTTTCAATTTAGAAAGTATAAGGTTTGTTTTTGGTTTCCTTATAGATTATTTTAGGTAATAGTGATCCCCAGTGAATTTTTATTTAAAGAAGTCCTGGTGTGGGGCTGTAGGACAAGCACTGGACTGCTAATTGTAAAATCGGTTTCAAGCCCACCAAGTGCTCTTTGGAAACCATATACAGGGTCACTATAAGTTGGAACCGACTTGACAGCACTCAACAACAACAAAACACTGAATGAAACTGTATCTAAGGGAGAAATTATTTCAGGCAATTGTAATCTCAGTACATTTTAAATTTAAAGGTAGCTGGACTCATAAAAGCCATGGCTTTTGAGAGGAATCAATTATACCAAATGTCACAACAAGTCTCTCAAATAATAATAAAATGAAATAAAACGCAGTTATGAAGTCAATTGTAACTCATAGTGATCCTGTAGGGTTTTCAAGGATGTATGTTTTTATGGAAGCAGATTACCTTATCTTTCTCCTTTAGAGCAACTAGTGGGTTTGAACCACCAATCTTGTAGTCGTCAGCCTGACACTCATTCTACTGTGCCACCAGATGCCCTTTTCTCAACTATAAGACCCCAGCCTAACCACTGCTATCAGGTCAATTTCACCTCCTAGCAATAATGTTTATGGTCTCTGAGGCTGTAAATCTTTATGGAGACAGAAAACCTCATCTTTCTTTCACATTGCACTTAGCAGTCCAGTGCTTATCGTACAGAGGGCTCCCTTCTCAAATGTAAGGATGATAGAATTTCTCACTAAATCATAAAAAATTAATTATGCATCATGAATGCTAATTATGTAGCATCTTAAATATATTAGATGCCTTCTTTCAGTAGGTAATGCAGTGATAGTGGCTGTTGTAGATTTTACCTAAAAAGGATACAATGTCTGTTCAATCAGTACTTGTCTATTGGCTTGAGATTGTTACTATTTAGAAAACCCTTTACTATTGTCCCAAGACAAATCTGTGGAATAGGGTGTAACACATCTCTTATATTTTGCAGAAAATATCTATTAGTGGTTCTTGAACTTGGCTACACTTGAAAGACACCAGATTTTAAGCAGACCCTAGATGGCATTAGCCCCAAATCAATTTTCATATTCAGGCAGAATTAGAATCATGTGAAGATGATCGTTAAAACAAAGGTTGCTGATTTTTCTCACAGATTCCAGAGTTTCTAAATGAGTAGGTCTGGGAGTGGTCAGAGTGGGATGGAAATGTACATCCCTTGCAAATTCAAAGTGATATTGCCTGGCTTACAACCACACTTTGAGAATCACCATTAATAGACCTTTGCCTCAAACGTCAATGCAAAAACAAATAGCCTGAGGATCTTATTAAAATCCAGATTTCGATCCAGTAATTGGAGTGTTGTTGTTGTTGTAGTTAAGTGTCATTAAGTTGGTTCTGACTCATAGCAACCCTGTATAGAGTTTCTGAGGAGTGGCTGGTGAGTTTGAACCACCAACCTTGTGGTTCAAACCCACTTTCCAGTCCAGTGCATTATCATGCAGTACCAAATCAGGACTCCACTTCAAAGTCATTGTTGCTGTTGCTAATTATCATCTAGTCAGTTCCAGCTCATAGCGACCCTCTGTAGCATTTCAGAGGAGCAGAGCAACTGGTGAGATAGATCCACCTACCTTGTGGTTCTAACTGACCTTGCAGTCCAGTGCATTAACCAGTAGTACCACTGCAAAGTCATAGAGACTGAAAATTCAAGTGTTACATTTGAACTTCTAGGACAAGGCATCAATACCCATCCCTTGTCTTAAAAAAGCCCCAGCTCTGTTTTAAAACCTAGCTGAAATTTCATCTACTGAATTCAATTTTGAGTCCATTGGCCTTCCATGACCTTCCAAGTGAATTCTCATTTAAATTTTCATGACTGTCTTTGCAACTCAGTTATTATTGTTGTTTCATTGATCTGCATACTTTTCATGGAAATTTGCTGGATTCACAGACAGCACAGAATGCCTTGAAAATATTTTTGGTTAGTCTTTAGAACAAAAGTAGGCTGAAATAATGTTTGACAGAATTTAAAATAAGAAAAGAGACTTGAAATATTTAAATATATATACTGAAGTCATAAAAATATGATCTGAGGGGAGGAGACTCAAGTAGATCCTAGAAACACCTTGTACCATATTAAAAATTTAACCCCATATTGTAAATGCTACAATGACAATTGGGAACAAACACTAGCTACACCAGTTTACAATCTAATAGCACAGAAGAATATTGATCAAATAATTTCATTCATAATTTCAAAATAAAGTAAATGTTCTGAGTAAAACAAACACATTGTTTTGTTAGGCCCAGGATTTGGGGTCCCCAAAGACCACCAAGGAGCTGACACCGATGCAAGTGCACAAGGGTTGTTTATTCATGTTCCAGATCGGACCCCACCTGCATCCGACGCAGCAGATGAGGGATGGAGCCTCGAACTCCCAGTTATTCAAGCCCGAGCTCGGACTCCACGTGCATCCGGTGCAGCGGATGAGGGATGGAGCCCTGAACTCCCAGTTGGCAGGGTTTTTATAGAGTTTTCAAGCAAGTTCAGGGTTTTTCAGCTTTACAATATTTGGATTGGTTGACATTTGGCAAAGTATGAGATGTTACAGTTTAATTGGTCAGTACTGGTGGTCTTTTGTTCTTAGGCTAGGATAAGGAAAACATCTGGCATCTGGCCTTGGGTTGTCCTGTCTACTGCTTATCTAGTTCTTGCTGTTGCTAGGGGTGAAAGGATATTCTAAGGCAGCATGAGCTAATTTAGCATGTTCCTGGAACAGCAGGACATGTTCAGGCTAATGTACAGAATGGAGTTTTTTTCTTGGTCTTACAGTTTGAGAGCACAGAAGAAGAGAAAGAGATGCCTAGGAGGCTGAGATAGTTAAGCTAATGCTAAAGGTGAGTAGATAGGTTTTGTTTTATTTGGTGTGGAGAGTAGAGGGTATAGGGGTAGGTGGAAAAGATGTTCCTTGTTCATTTCAGATAGAAGAAATACTATAATAAGAAAAGAAAAATTGATACTGTCTAGAAACTGAAGCAAGATCACCTTGGGTGGAGTACAAAGAGACAGAGGAAACACTGAATGAGGTTTTCACATTTATTATTATCATTGTTACTTGAATACATGTCAGTGATTTTATCCTTGCCAACTGAGAGTTCTTACCTTTTGTTTCTTCACACTAGTGTTGCCAGAAGGAATACAGGACAGTTAATTAAATTTTACTTCCACATAAAAAATAAAAAACACACACATAATTTTAGTATAACTGTATTCCATGAATGTATTATTGAAGATACGGAGCATGGAGGCTCTGTAGGATAAGAATTGGACTTGGAACCACAAGGTCAGTGGCTTTAGCCCACTGGTTGCTCCATGGAAGAAACATGAGGCTTTCTGCTCCCACAAAAATTTATAGCCTCAGAAAATTTCTACAGAGTCACTATGAGTTGGAACCAACTCTATGACTGTGAACACCAACAACATTATTTAAGATGTAGTTAAAAAAACAAAACAAAATTAAAATAAATTTGCATGTCTGAATTTGAAATTTAATTGAGAGCCCTATATTTTAATTTGCTAAATCTTGCAACATTTCTTGGAACGCTTTTCCATGTTTCTCACTCATTGTTGGTGAACAGTATAACAACTGAAACTGGAGATAGTCACTGACTCAATCCACTGTAAAAATGTCTTTATCACATACACCGAAGAAACGTTCATTATTTAAGAGTTTTGGAGCATGGAACATGTATATATCAGAGAGTGTACTAAATGTTGAGGATAAGGTAGTGAACAAGACAGTCAACTTTCTTGTCTTTCACAAACATTTGCATGATGACATTGAGGCAGAGAGAAAAGGGGTTCAAGAAAATAGGATTAAAATCTGGCCAGTTTACTGACTAAAATGAGATAGCTAAAACTCTAGTGTGACACTGTGGATTAATGCGCTAGACCTTAAGGTAGACTATTCAAGCTCACCAGTCGCTCCTTGAAAATGCTATAGAGGGTCGCTATGAGTCAGAATCAACTTGAAAGTACTTGACAACAAAAACAACAAATAACCTTGAAGAACGCTGGGGGTTCTGCCGCTGCTGCTTAAGTAATTGTGAAGATACTCAGGATATGCCTAATATGCTTGCAGAGGAACAGTTATGACCTGAAACAAAACAAGAATGTTTCATTGGCTTGGTAAACCTCCTTGGAAGCGTCTTTCAAGAGTGACCAGCTTGAAGATAGATCCTTAGAGTACATGCAGTGTCTCCATCCCTTACTGCTACGTGATCTACCACTATAGTAACCAAGCACCTTGAAACCAGTCTGGGATTCGAACTGCAGTTCAAAGACAGAACACATGTGCACCCTACCTAAGTCCTACCAGTGCCTCCCAGGCACCTTCATGGCTGACTCCACCTTGGACTGAACTAGCTCCATTCTGAACTCATACTCTGAGTATACCTCATTAGCCTAACACCACTCCTTTCTCACCCCTATCCCAACCATTTCCCATGATGAATCATAAATAAACATGGGAACTTACCCCACCTTCCCAGTCCAAGAATCCTTTAAAGATCCCAACCAAACAAAGATTCAGATTCTCCTCATCTTTGGCTGGATCTTTCCTCTCAATCAAGCTTTAAATCCTTTGCTTGCATTAAACTCTTAGCTGCCGAACCTAATCATTTTTGGTCCGTAAAGACAAAGACTCTCCATTTCAGGGTTGGGGGCCCCTAGACCCTTGATAACAATATCAAATGAGCCTCTTAGAACACTCACAGTACTTGTCATTTATCAACAGCCAGGGGAGATGATGTACACATATTATTTCATTTAATCTGGATAGAATTACCATTATTACTCATATACATTACTTCAAGATAACTCAGATAATAAGAAGCAGGTCTTATTAACCTCATTATTATCATGGTTCAAAAGTTGATAAAATTGAAGCTAAGGAAGGTTAAATAAATTGCCTGTTGTAACATTGCAATTAAGTGGCTGAGTTAAGGGTCAATGAATCTATCTGACTTAAGAGTCAGCATCTGCTTATATGTCCTATCACATTTCCTCTAACATTGCAAACCCAGGACATCTCCCAAATATGGTTTGGATATTTACTTTGCTATTTTAATTATATTATTTGTTTACTTGTTTTTGCCACTTTCAAATTAAAAGAACAGACAAAGAGATAATAGGATTTACTTAAGATACAATTATTTACATATGAGTAGGAACTACTCTATCGCACTTAACAACTGCTTTTTTGTTATTACATTGGTGCTGTTGTTGTTGTGAAGTGCCAAGTGGTCCTGACCCATAGCTACCCTGTGTAGGGTTTCCAAGGAGTAGCTGGTAAAATGGTAGAATAGGACATCCTGAAAAAGACTCAATAGTGGTTGTTAAATGTCTTTGAGTAGGTTCCAACTCAGTAACGCTGTTCTAAGGAGTGACTGGTGAGTTTGAAGCACCAATATTTCAGTTAGCTGTCCAGTGCTTATACTACAGCACCATACCAGGACTCCCTTTCAATAATTGTTGTTGTTGTTACGTGCCTTCAAGTCAGTTCCAACCCACAGAGAACCTGTATGGGTCTCCAAGGAGCAGCTGTTGAGATCGAACTGCCGATCTTGAGGTTCAAACCAACTTTGCAGTCCAGCCCATTAACTCACAGTGCCATACCAGGATTTCTTTTCTATAATAGGCTTTACTTTTTCCCCACACCAATTATCCACAATGTGACAGATTTATGACTTTTAGATTGTAGGTTTTCCTTAGTCTCAGATACTAGCATTATTACTTTTCTTCCCCACAAATAGACATTATCATGATTCTTAAAAACTATTTAAAATGAGTGCATCTTCAGGGTAAGGTTTATAAGATGACTTTTGTAAAATTTAGAGTCTTAAAATTCTACTATAAAGCCCCAAACCACAACATCTTGCAATGGAAATAACAAAAATGTAACTGTCATATTCTTTATAATTATATCATTAATTTTATAGTACTTTCAAATTCTTCAATTGTGGCTGTTTTGACCAAAAAAAAAAAAAAGCTATGAAACTTTTGAGGTTATTTATCGTTGTGTGACAGTCTGTAACAGAGCTAGATAAACTGTAGTTTTAACAGTGCTTTGGATTTAAATGTAGCATATTAGAGCTCCTTGACTCCAACATTTAACTTGATTTATGGTTTGTGATATAAAAATACTAGGGCTCAGATGGCTTTAAGTGACTTTGAAAATTAAGTAAAGAAGAAAATGTAACAACTAATCTAAACTTGCTGTGAAATATTAATTATGCATTTCAAGTGAAGGAAGTAAGCAAGCAATAATTTAATCGGTGACATGAAATAAATCCCAAACTGTACTCTTGCTAAAGGCATTTTCTAAATAAACACTTGATTTTTAAGTCACAAAGGAGCTGAAGTTGAAACCATTAGTTACTGAAATGTGAGCTGTTTATTAAAACATTTTTCCCCCAGATATCTGTATAAAAAAATCTAGTTTTGAAAGGTAAGTGAGTTAGGATAGAAAAACTGCTCTAGCCTTAAGAAGAATAGCGCATCTTGAAAGAGTCTGCCAGGTGAAACTTCTTAATGATCCATGGCAGTGTAAGACGGCAGTTGTAACTGCTGAGTCAGTGCAAAAGCAAATCTAAATGTAGGTACAATTGTAGTTTTTATTAATGATCTACTAGGAACATGGGCAAACTGCCAGGGCTGGACATGAAACAATACTTCTCTGATAACTGAGTGTTCAAAACCACTTAGATATACATTTCTCCTAACTCCCCTAAACCAGATATTATTTTGCTCAGCATTTTTAATTAGGCAAGGCACACAGGCATGCTATCCATATTGTGTTTATCATGGAAATGTACTATCCAAGGATGAAGAATAAAGGAGGAAATATGAACGGTAACAGATTAACTATTCAGGTAGAATTAGCACTTGAATAGAACATAAAGGTTAAAAAAGTGCATTGAAGGTAAACACATATATCCCAAGTCTACAATAATTTGCTTTTTCTAGTCTTGGTGCACTAAACATTGTGCTAAACACACATTTTGCCATACTGCTTTTCTTTTGAAATTTCAAAATTACAGTAAATGCAATTCTAAGGATTTGCATAGTAGAAATCTATACTTTTTTCCAAAGATAAAGAGAGGAGTGAGTTGCTCTAATTTATCCATTGATATATGAGGGAAACTATAGCTTACTAGTGTTTAAATAGTATAAGAGTAACTTTGAACTATTCTAAAAATGAATTCTCAAAGTCAATTTTGATGAAGTTAAGAACGACCAGGAAATATCTGGAAATTTAGATACAGATGTTGTTGTTGTTGTCGTTGTTGTTGTTAAGTGCCATCGAATCGACTCCAACCCATCTTAACCCTGTATAGGGTTTCTGAGGAGCAACTGATGAACTTGAATTGCCAACCTTGCAGTTCAAATGGCTTTGCAGTCTGAGGCATTAACCCACAGTGCCACATGAGGATGTAGCTACTTCCTGGTAACTCTTAACTTCACCAAAATTAACTTTTGCTGAGAAATCAATTTTAGAATAATTCAAAATATCTGGAAATTTGTGGAATCCTGGTGTGATACTTCAGGAGCAACACTGGAATGTTAACCACAGGTTGGCAGTTCAAACCTATCAGCCACTCCTTGGAAACTGAATACAGGATCACTCTAAGTCAACTGCAAGAAGGCACTTAACAACAACGACTAGAAAATTAGGGAGCCAACAAAACTTGAACTACGTGTATACAGAGGGTTCACACAAAGAAAAACTACAGAAGAGAAAAAGTTGTTTTGTTTTGTTTTTTCTACATTGGTTTTAAGTGTGGCTTCTGGGCTTTCTGCACAGCATTATCTGGCAATGTGTTGTTGTTAAGTGTCATGAGTCTGTTCCTACTCATAGCAACCCTATAAAGGGTTTCTGAGGTGTGCTGGTGAGTTTGAACAGGCAACCTTGTCTTTCAAAGCGACAACTTAACCAGATGGTTGTTAAAATACTGATGATCTGGCCCCACCTCCAGAGCTTCTGATTTTCCTGAAGCACCACACAAGGACAGCTGGCAATGTGTTAGAACTACAAATCCTCACTCCCCACACTACCAGTGGTGCTGGTCAAGTTGTTAAAATACTCATGATCTAGCCCCATTTCCAGAGCTTCTGATTAACCTACAGCACTGTGGGTTAAGGAGCTCTGGTAGCAAAGTGGTTACGAATTGGGCTGCGAACCTCAAGAACAGAAGTTCGAAACTACCAAGTGTTCTACACTACCAGGTGTTCCACGGGAGAAATATGAGGCTTTCTGCCCCCGTAAAGAATTTACAGGCTCAGAAACCCTGTGTGGGTCACTATGAGTCGGAATCAACTCCACGGCACATAACCACCAACCACCAAGCACTGTGGGTTAATTAATGCGCTGGACTGCAAAATCAGTTTGAACTGCAAGGTCGATGACTCAAGCTCACTAGACACTCATCCGAAACCCTGTATAGGGTCACTATGAGTCAGAAGCAACTCATGGCACTTAACAGCAAAAATGTTTGAAAAACGCTTTCTTTGCTAAGTTTCTAATTTGATCAGAGAGAGAAATCTTCAGTTTTCAATTATTCAAACAATATGCTATGATTCACATCGAATGGTTTTGTCTTCACCATCCATTCACAGCCCAAAGGAAAAGGGCCTTAAGGACAAATAAAAGAAAATAAGTAAAACAAAGAAATAAAGAAATTGAAATATGGTCCAGAAGAATTTTGAAAAGGGCTATAGAATAATGGCACAGAAAGCAACCTTTGAAACTAAATGTTCTGATTTAATATATTGCCAAAGGGGGGGAAAAGAAAGAAAGAAAAGCTATGTGGGTGAGTCAAACATTATCCACATTCTGTAGAATTAATTTTGCTCAACTTTTAGAGAAGACAAATATATAATTTTTAACATCTGTCAACAAGTTTTTGTATATCCTTATTAAAAAATGTTTAGGCTGAGCTGTGAGTCATGCATGCACCACTGTCTTCACTGCTTTATCAGAGGTGGATCTTTATCCTTGAAGGTTGCTTGCAGGGGACCAAACAGATAATGATTGGACATGGATCAGGACTATAGGGAGGATGCTTTAAACCCTCAAAAGGAAGCTTTTGTAGCATGTCAAAAGTGTGGGCAGAGGTGTGTGGATGTGCAATGTCATGAAAAATCACAAATGCCCTTGCCTAGCAGTCCTCTGCATTTAATCAGAAGTTTAGGCTTCAGCTCTTCAGTGAGCATCTCACTGTAAGGAGCATTGCTAATTGTGGAAACTTTTTTCTTGATTGTGTTACAATACTGGCCTTTGAAAATCCCAGAAAACTGTAAGCATTAATTTTCCAGCTGATGATTGACTTTTGAACATTTTCTTCGTTGGTAACTGAGGATGATTCTGTTCCATACTCTGCTGTTTACTCTCAAGCTTGTAGTGATAAATCCATGTCTCATCACCAGCAATGCATTTTTTAAAAGATAATTTTAACTTCCTTTGAGTATTGTTTCAAATTTTGTTTTCAGATGTCCAAACATTTCTGTTTATGCTTTTCCTGGGTTGTTTTTAGACCCATCTTGAACCAACTTTTTGAAATCCAAGTCTGTTGTGGTTTATTCTATAGGCACAGCCATAGCTGATTTGCAAATTATTTCCCACATAATCTGTTACTGTCTATTTGTCAGAATCATTTAAAGTGCATGCTCAATGTTGTCATCAGCTATGGAAGGGAATTTTAATATAACTGCAATACGAATCACTGTGGGCTCACCCTTGTAGAAAAAGGATGTATGGTACAACAGTCTTTTTTATGCCTATACCTATATGGTGTGGTGCTGTAGGATCAGCATTGGACCATGAACCACAAACTCAGCAGGTCAAACCCACCAGCCGTAAAGGGTTGCTATGAGTTGGAGTCATCTCAACTAGACTTAACAACAACATATCTATTATAGTAAACCACTTGATAGCACTTAACAACAACAATACAGATACAAAGGTGACACTATGGCTCTGTAGTATAAGCAATGGACTGCTAACCACAAGATTGGTAGTTTGAGCTCACCAGCCACTCTGCAGGAGAAAGATAAGGCATTCTACTCTCATAAAGGATTTACAGTCTTGGAAATCCTATACAGGGTTACTATGTGTCAGAACTGAACCGAGGACACTTAACAACAACGTACACATACACAGAGTACTTGGCGGTGCAAACTGTTGGTCCTTGACTGGTAACCAAAAGGCTTGAACCTTACAAGAAAGGCCTAGCAATTTACTTGTGAAAAAAATCAGTCGTCCAACATTTTATGGAGCATAGTTGTACTCTGACACACATGGGTTACCCTGAGTCTGAATGAACTCCATGGCAACTGGATTTACTTTAGGAACATGTACACAATATCTGTATTCACCCATCATTACTGGCTTTGTTGTTGTTTATAAGTGCCGATGAGTCAATTCTGACTCATAGTGCATGGTATATAGGTGGTTGAAAAATCCAGAAAGGAATATATCTTTAAGGAGCCCTGGTAGTATAATGGATTATGAGCTAAACTGCTAACTACAAGGTCAGTAGTCCACATTAGGATTCTCTCCTTGGGAGAAAGATGAGGCTTTCTGCTCCCATAAAGATTTACAGCATTAGAAACCCTATACAGGGTCACTATGAATCGTAACCAACTCAGGGGCACACAAACACCACAACTGCTATCTTTGATTTTTGTTGTTGTTGTTGAGTTGCCATCAAGGCATTTCCAACCCATAGTGACGCTGTATAGGGTTTCTGAAGAGCAGCTGGTGAACTTGAACCCCTGACCTTGCAGTTCAAATGGCTTTGCAGTCTGGTGCATTAACCCACAGCGCCACACCAGGACTCACTAATCTTTGATTGTTGTTGTTGTTATGTACCGTGGAGTCAGTTCTGACTCATAGCAACCCTGTACAGGGTTTCCAAGGCTGGAAATCTTTACGGGAGCAGAACGCCTCATCTTTCTCCCGCGGAGCAGCTGGTAGTTTCAAACTGCTGACCTTGCAGCTCGCAGCCCGATTTGTAACCACTATGCTACCAGAGCTCCTTAATCTTTGATTAGTGAGATTATAATTAACATTTATCTTGATGCTTTTTATATTTTCTACATTTGGTACATAAATATCTACAACTTCTTTCACCTTTGAATTAAAATAATGCTATTTTGAGGAGCCTGCTGGGTTTGAACGTCCAACCTTTCAATGTACATGCAAGGTCAGTGGTTCAAACTCACCAGCTAGCTGCTCCTTGGAAACCCTATACAGGGTTATTATGAGTAGGAACCAACTTGAAAGCAGTTCCTACAACAACAATATATAAGTTGGACAGAACTTCTCTTAAGAATTTGACGTCATTATCAAAACTCTTATTTATATAACTAGAAGAGTGGTCCTAAATTTATCTTTACTTTGGATTCAATTGGATATTTCAAAAATACTGTCAGCTTTGTCTAAATCCCAGAGATTATCATTTAATTTTCCTGAGGTATGACCTTGGAAATAGAACTTTTATAACATCCCCAAGTAGCACTAAAACACAGACCAGTTTGGGAACTGGTGATTTACATCAAATACATTTTGTTGACAGTGTTACTGTCAAAACATAGAATTCAGTTAATCAGATTATTATTTTAAATATACCTAATTAGAATGCAGAACCTACTTCACTTCACTTAACAACAACAACCATTAAAATGTGAGGACTCTGTAGGATAAGCACTAGACTGCTAATCACAAGGTAATTGGTTCAAGCCCACCAGCAGTTCTTCAGGAGAAGTAAAGATTTTCTGCTTCTACAAACATTTACAGCCATGGAAAAGTTACAGCAAGTTCTCACGAGTCAGAACCAACCCCACAGCACTAATAACAGCAACAATTAGAATACTAAAGGACAAAATTTGGATTCAATTTTTTTGATACTCCAAGGCAAACATTTTAGAATTCTGCTCTCAATTGTAACATTTGGCACTTAATTAATCTGGACAGCATGATATTATTTATTCAACAGAGAGAGGAACATTCTTCAGCATCATATTAGAGTCAGGGCATATGCATAAGCATTTATGTATTTATATTTAACTTTTATTGTAATTTGGATGAAGGTTTGCATAGCAAATCAATTTTCCATTTAACAATCTACGTTTTGATTTGTTACTTTAATAACAACCACCATAGTATAACAGCACTTTTCCCATTTCCTCCCTGTATCTACCATTTCCATTAGTCCTTCTTTACTGTGGCAACTTCATGCCTTTTGAGCTTTATCTCTGGGCAAATGTTACATTTTTTACCTCATGTGGTTGATCTTTCTTAGGAGTATATACCTCCTTGGTTGGTTGATTAGGCTTCACTTTATTGGCTTGTCTAATGTTTGACTGGAATTTGAGATATGGGGATGAAAGTAGCAATGAGCCTGAGGGTGTTTAAGGGCCATCGTCTTGGGAGTTCCGTCAGTCTATCAGAACAGTTAACTCTGTTCTTTTTGTTTTTTAAGTTTTTATTGTGGATTGAGTGAAAGTTTCCAGGGCAGATCATTAGTTTTGCATTCAACAAATCATACACCTTGTTTCATTA
>NW_006408545.1:26449732-26451110 GCF_000296735.1 Chrysochloris asiatica | reverse complement strand
TCAGCACAAAGCCCCTCTCCCTCACTGGGTCTAGAGTCTCCAGCCACTCCATCTCTCCACATCATCATCTCTGCCTCCATCCCTGGCATCACTGGTTCTCTGAGTAGGGTCTCGCTTTCCACTCCTCTCCCTTGATGGCCCCAGGGACCTCTGCTCCTGGACTGCAAAGTCAACCACTCCCTCATTTTGCTATAAAAGGTCTACCTTTACATTTCCAACCCTCACAGTCAGTCCTGATAGCAATTATTCATCATTGTACCACAAGAGACTTATTCCCTTCTCCTTTCATCAGCCCCGCCCAGACAAACTGGATACTACTCAGTGAAGATTCTTCTTCCATGACCTCTGGATCTAGGGTCCTTCTTGAAAGCTTGTAAGCCAGTCACTTCTTGCCTCTGTAGCCCCACCTCCACCCCCCATTTTGGATAGCCAATGAATAAGTTGCCCATCCCTGTCTACCACTTGTAGCAAAGAGGTGGGAATGATCCTGGCTATAAAGATTTGTTCCCTCTTTTGAGCTACTGCATCCATAGGTGTAGGTCAAGTTCATCAAATTGTATCATATTATTCATTTTTTTCCTCTTCTTTCTTATTTGAGCTCTATTCATCCAGCCATTTAAGCCAGGTCAAGTGGATATTATCTGCAAGTGTGGTGTTCTTATGCATACGCCCTCTCTTCTTATCGGCTGGATGCTCCACACCCCACTCTAGTCCTCTGTGGCTATGTCACTGACTCTGGGCCCATTAGTACCCAGGTCTTGCCATACTGCTGGCCAACCATCCACCAGGGTTCACAGGAGTCTTTTGAATGTTGTAAGGCTTAGGTCAAAGTTTCATTGCTGTTTTGCCCTCACTTCCCCTTATCGGTGACCAACGTGGCCACCAATCCGAACGCACGTCTGCTCCTGTATTCCCATTAAGTCTTAGTATTGGCAGGGGGTTTGCCCTGAGGGAATACAACCACTTACCTTGATGTCTCCTTAGTAAGAAACTTGCTTGTTCTTGTAGTAATCAGTCAGACTGGCATCATTGTTTTGTATTTTTCCTGTCGGTCAGTCTTTCTTTCAAAAAGTATCTTCTGTTATTCTAGCCACTCCAGGCTGGTCTGCTTGTCCTTTCAAGTGGAAATGTCCCACCTTAGAAGATTCTGGATGGGGTTCAAGATTCTCCCTATGGTCTTGTGTAATGAAGAGGTTCCTCAGGAAGCCTACCTACTTCACTGGGCATGCTGTATCCCCATTTTAGGTATTCCAATCAGTTATAGCCAGAAGACAGACTTGCAAGCTCTCTATGGTGATATTTCTGGCTATTCCTTTCTCTCCCCCTCAAGTGTCTATTTTATAATGGTATGCAAGGGAAACCAAGATTCAAAAGACAG
>NW_006408545.1:26442541-26449632 GCF_000296735.1 Chrysochloris asiatica | reverse complement strand
TGCAAGGGAAACCAAGATTCAAAAGACAGCCAAAGATCTTAACATAATTTCCCCCCTTTTGCCCATTCCAACCTTGTCTCAATCCTTGTATCTCAGAGCCCTGATGTTCCAAAGTAATGCATACCTCTGTCCCACTTAGCCCATGCAAACCTAATTGTTTTCCCATCAGCATTGCTCTTCCATTCCCTTCCCCCTTCTTGTGAATTGCCACCCTCCCTAGCATCCAAATTATCTTGTGTCTATTCCCTACCCTGTGCTCCACCTTCCCCTCGCTCCCCTCACCCTACCCATGACAACCCAGTAACCAGCAAAGAATCCCCTCCTGCCCCCACTTTAATATGGATTCTTTTTCTTAGTCTTTTACAATAATGGTACCATGCAGTATTTCTCCTTTTGTGACTGACTAATTTCACTCAACATAATGCCCTCAAGTTTCATCCATATTATGTGGTAGCTTACAGCTTCCTTGTTATTCTTCAAGGTAGCATAATATTCCATTTTGTGTATATACAACAGTTGGCTTATCCATTTTTCAGTTGATGGGCACTTTGGTAGCTTACAGCTTCTTTGTTGTTCTTCAAGGTAGCATAATATTCCATTTTGTGTATATGTGACAATCGGTTTATCCATTTTTCAGTTGATCTTTTTGCTATTGTAAATAGTGCTGCTATGAACATTGGTGTGCATATATGTATTTGTTTTATGGCTCGTATTTCTTGTTGGTAAATACCGAGTAGAGAGTAGAGAGATCGCTGGGTCATAAGGTATTTCTATACCCATCCTTCTGAGGAAACACCATATTGCTTTCCAAAGTGGTTGGACCATTTTGCAATCCCACCAGCAATGCAGGAGCATCCCAGTCTCTCCACATCCTTGCCAGCATTTATTCTCCTCTACTTTTGTTATCTTTGCTGTCATTTCTTGTGTGAGATGATACCTCATTTTTGTTTTGATTTGCATCTCTCTAATGGTTAGTGATCGTGAACATTTCTTCATATGTTTATTGGCTACCTGGATCTCCTCCTTGGTGAAGTGTCTGTTCATGTCTTGGGCCCATTTATAAATTGGGTTATTTGTCTTTTTCTTGTAGAAACGTTGCAGTTTCCTATATATTTTAGAAATGAGTCCCTTGTCTGATGTTTCCTTGCAAACGATTTTTTCCTATTCTGTAGGCTCCCTTTTTAGTCTTTTGGTGAAGTCTTTTGATGCACATAAGTTTTTAATTTTTAGTATGTCCAAATCATGTATTTTGTCTACTTTTGTTTGTGTAGTTTTCAAAATGTATGTTAGTCTGTGTATTCCCTGAATTAGAGTCCTTTCATTTGTTCCTATTTTTTCATTGATGGTGTTCATAATTCTGAGATTCATACTTATGTCTTTAATCCATGCTGAGTTGGTTTTTGTATAAGGTGTGAGGTAAAGGTCTTGTTTCAATATTTTGCATATCACTTTCCAGTTATGCCAGCACCATCTGTTGAGGAGACTATCACATCCCCATGTGATATATTTAGTCACTTTTTCTAAATCAGTTGGCTGTATGTGGATGGGTTAATTTCTGGCTTCTCAATTCTGTTCCATTGATTAATGTATCTTTTATTGTACCAGTGTCATGCTGTTTTGACCATTGTAGCTGTGTAATAAATTTTGAAATTGGAGAGTGAAAGGTTTCTAACCTTATTCCTCTTCTTAAGCAGTGTTTTGCTTATCCTGGGTCTCTTTCCTTCCCATGTAAAGTTTGTAAATGTTTTTTTCCATATCTTTGAAGAATGTTGTTAGAATCTGGATTGGGATTGCATTATATGTGTAAATAGCTTTAGGCTGTATTGACATGTTCACAATTTTAAGCTTTCCTATCCAGGTGCATGGTACACTCTTCCATTTTTGTCGATCTCTTTTAGTTTCTTTTAGTGGTGCTTTGTAGTTTTCTTTGTATAGATCTTTTGTTTCTCTGGTTACATTTATTCCCAGATATTTTATCCATTGGTTGGCCACTGGAAATGGTATTGCTTTACTAATGTCCTTTTCAGTGCTGTCGTTTTTGGTATAGAGGAATCCAACTAATTTTTGTATGTTGATCTTATATCCTGCCACTTTGATGAATCTTCTAATGAGGTCTAGTTGCTTTTTTACTGAGTCTTTGGTGTTTTCTATGTATAGAATCATATCATCTGCAAATAGAGAGAATTTTTCTTCCTCTTTGCCAATTTGGATGCCTTTAATTTCCCTGTCTTGCTGTATAGCTCTTACTAAAACTTCCATCACAATATTGAATAGGAGTGGTGACAAAGGGCATCCTTGTCTGGTTCCTGTTCACAGAGAGAAGAGTTCAGTTTCTCTCCATTGATCATAATGTAGGCTGTTGGTTTTGTATATACGCTTTTAATTATGTTGAGAATTGCACTTCAATTTCTACTTTGTTGAGGGTTTTTGTCAGGAATGGATATTGGATTTTGTCAAATGCCTTTTCTGCATCAATCGATATGATCATGTAGTTGTTTTTTTTTTTTTTCCTTATTTATATGGTGGATTACGTTGATTATTTGTCTAGTGTTGAACCATCCTACCATCCTTGCATCCCTGATATGAATCCCACTTGATCATGATGTATTATTTTTTTGATGTGCTGCTGGATTCTGTTGGCTAGGATTCTGTTGAGAATTTTTGTATCTATGTTTATGAGGGATATCGGTCTATAATTTTCTTTCTTAGTGATGTCCTTCCCTGGTTTTTGTATGAGGGTTATGCTTGCTTCATAAAATGTATTAGGGAGTTTTCTATTCTCCTCTGTATTCTGGAATAATTTGAGTAGAATTGGTAATAGCTCTTCTCTGAATGTTTGGTAGAACTCCCCAGTGAAGCCATCTGGACCTGGACTTCTTTTGGTTGGGAGTTGTCAGTTTGTCCTAACATGGTGACTTGTGTTTTGCTGTGAGCAGGAAGCTATGTCACTGGTGTTTCAAATACCAGCAGGTTCACACATAGTCCATAGGTTTCAGCAAATCTTCCAGACTAATAATAAACTAGTCCACTTCTGAGGAATTAACCCATGAAAATCTTATGAGTAGCAATGAAATTTTGTCTGATTTAGTGCCAGAAGGTGAGCCCCTCAGTTTAGAAAGCACTCAAAATATGTCTGAGGAAGTACTGACTCCTCAAAATATAGTAGATGTTAATGACATGGAAGGAACAGTGTTTCTAGACTTTCATTTGCTAATGGAACATAAGGCTAAGTGAGAGGAAACAAACACATACTGATAACTGGACCTTGGAATGTACAAAATATGAATCTAGGAAAACTGGAAGTTGCAAACAATGAAACGGAACACATAAAGGTTGATATTCTAGCCAGTAGTGAACTGAAATGAACTGCTCTTGGCCACTGGAGAAGGATATTATGTTTGGTAAAATGGAGTGTCAAAGAAAAAGAGGAAGACCCCTAACCAGATGGATTGGCACAATGACAGCAGCAATGGGCTCTAATGTAGCAATGATTGTGAGACTGGCACAGGACCAGGCAGTGTTTTGTTCTGTTGTGCATAAGGTTACTATGAGTTGGTACTGACTTGTTGTTGTTGTTAAGTGCTGTCGAGTAGGTTCTGACCCATAGCAACCCTGTATAGGGTTTCCAAGGAGATGCTGGTGAGCTTGAATCATCAACCTTACAGTTCAAATGGCTTTGCAGTCTGGCACATTAACCCACAGTGTCACACCAGGACTCTGGTACGGACTAGATGGCACCAAATAACAGCAAGTCAAAGAGTATTAGTAACTACTACAGTTCCAGTTCAGCACAGGGTTATTCCAAGCAAAATGTATTTAAATATGTTACTGCAATTAGTGCATGGCTACTGACAAGTTCTCTGAATAATGTACTTGTCTTAGTTTCATAAGGTACCTTCAGAAAAAAAGGATAATTTTTGTGCCATCAGGGGGAAAAGTGATTCTGAGTTTTGGGCTAATATCAAATGTTTAACAGAACTCAAATGGGCATCTTACTGTTATTGAAATTTTGCAACAAGTTTATGTGAATGCTGTCACACAAAAAAACAACAGATGGATCAAGCAATTTAAGGAAGGTTGTTGTTGATAAGGTTAATAAGACCTTAAAGATGAACCAACAGAGGGAAGACAGTCAATCTTGACAAATGAAGAAACTGTAACAGAAGTCCAGAAACTGGTTGAAGCTGGTGAAAACTGACTATAGAATTACAATTGATATGATAACTACTCAAATTGTAATCTCACATGGTTTGGCATTTTCAATTTTAAGAGAATATCTTTGCTTCAGGAAGCAAAAAGCATTGTAGGAATTAAAAATACAATAGCTAGGGTTAGGTGCAACTTAGTCTTTAAAGTTACATCTTTACTTTTCAACACATTAGAGCTCTTTTGTCAATTGAGTTGGCCAATTTAGTATATCCTTTGATTTCTTGACTGCTATTTCCATGAATATTGACTGTGGATTCAAGTAAAATGAAATCCTTGACAACTTCAAACTTTTCTTCATTTATCATGCTGTGGCTTATTGGTCCAGTTGTGAGGATTTTGTTGAGGTGTAACCCATACTAATGTCTGTGGCCTATGATCTTCAATAATATATTCTTTATGCCCTCTTAGCTTTAAGCATGCAAAGTTGTAACAGCTGCATGTTTCAAGTTGTTAGTGAGTCTTCCTCCAATCCTGGTGTTGCAATCTTCTTATAATGGTGGACCTTCCCAATAAACACAATGATTGAGTATGGCGTAAGGAGGCAAGTTTGGAACACAGTTTTCCTGATTTTGAACCATCTAGTAGTCCCATTTTCTGTTAGAATAACTGTTTCTTGGTCTATGCAATTTTCACTTGAACACATTTGCATAGTGAACTTATGTACAATGGAAGGAAACACTGCCAGTCCTGCGCCATCTTCACAATTGTTGGTTTGCTTTAACTTGTTGTTGTCACTGTGTCAATACATCTCATAGAGGGTCTTCCTTTTTTTCTGACCTCCTCTTTACCAAGCATGATGTCCTCCTCTAAGGACTGGTACTTCTGACAACATGTCCAAATTACAAGAGATAACATCTCAGCATCATCAATTCCAAGGAGCTATCCATTCTTTTGGCAGTCTAGTCTATCCTATATTCAATATTCTTAGCTAATATTACAATTAAAATGTGATGATTCTTCTCAAATCTTTCTATTTCTTGCTCACCTTTTGCTTGCCTATGAGTTAATTGAAAATATCATGGCATACCTTACTCCTCAATGTGACATCTTTGCTCTTTATAACACTGGGTGCTTCTTCCATCTATTTTTGATTCTTCCTGCTATGAACTGTCAATTCAATTTAAGCTTATAGTTATTCTATATAGTGTATCTAAAGAGTAGCTGGTGGGTTTGCAACATTGCTATTGTGGTTAGCAATGCAGTGCTTATCCTACAGCACCACACCAAAACTTTTGCCCATTCAATTCTTTCCTATTATGATTCAAGGCTTGAATATTTTCTTGTTTTTTTAACTTGCACAGTGCCAAATACCCAAGTACGTTCTTCCCTTTTGATTTCTAACTCCAGGCCTTGGTACATTTCATTATAATATTTTTATGTTCTCAGGCTGCCCTTTGAAATGTTTTGTTTAGCTCTTTGACATCGTATCGTCTGTTTACTTTATCTACACTATGTCCTAGAGCTAGTTTCAGAGTTTCTTATGGTTTGCATTTTGGTCTTTCCTTTCTTCTTAATGACCTTTTGCTTTCTTCATGTATGATATCCTTGGTATCATCCTTCAGCTCACAGTCTTTGGTCATTTGCGTTCAGTGCACCACATCTCGTCTAGAGATCATGTCTAAATTCAGAATGCATACATTCAAAGTTGTATTTTTTTTTTTTAATTAAACCCACATTTTAATTTTACTCATTAAAAACTT
This sequence comes from Chrysochloris asiatica, assembly GCF_000296735.1. Lineage (NCBI taxonomy): Eukaryota > Metazoa > Chordata > Mammalia > Afrosoricida > Chrysochloridae > Chrysochloris > Chrysochloris asiatica. The sequence continues at coordinate 26,443,723 of NW_006408545.1, read as the reverse complement.
TATTATCAAAGAAACAACTTGGAAAAGGGAATCCTCTGCTCAGGGACAAAGACAGGCCCTTTAAAGAGAGAAGGGAGTCTACAAGCAAGCATTAATAGCAGGGGCAGGCTTAAATGGTGAAGTTATAGGAAGGAAAATCTTTGCTAACTACTGGCTCATAATGTTGGTTAGTGGATATTAGAACTCTAGGAGACCTCACAAGTAATCAAGAGCAGGCAGCACGCTCAGCACCCTAGATTATCTATCTATTTCTTCTTTAGGTCTTGACGGATCACAGCATGGGAGGTGCGTATGGGAGGTAGTAGGTGGTGGGGTGAAGGGGTTGGTGGTGGAGTGTGGTGGGGGTAGAAGGGAATGGGGTGCTTCCTATTTCCCTATTTCTGTCTACTCACATGGAGAGGGAGGACTCTGGTCATCAAGCTCAGGCATTAAGGCACGCCTAAGGCTATCAGGGATAGGAGTGGAGATGGAGTCCAGGCCCAAAAACCAAGGGGAAGAAGAAGAGGAGCTGGAAGCAGGAGAACTAGGGGGAGAGGGGGAGGAGGAGCCCTCACCATAAAGCATAGGTAAAGGAAAGAATCTGCCAGGAGGCGAAGGTGAGGAGGCACGCATGCGGACAGGACGATTAGATTGGGATGCAAGGCTTGGGACCTCAGAATCAGGAGGATTGGAAAGCCTTGGGGAGCCCAGCCTTCTAAAGGAGACACCAGAGGAAGGCGGATTCTGGCCAGCCAGCTGAGGTGGAGAACGGCTATGAAGGGTGGATCTTTGCTGGACACGGCCAGGCGTCATAAGGCTGCTGCGAGAAGACTGGCCAGTAGGGGTGCAGACGCTGCTGCGGTAAGCGAGAGGCGCCATGCAGTGGCTACAAGTAGCTCCAGGCTGTACGGTGCGGTAGAGGCTTCGGCCACGCGCAGGGCCTGGTGGTGGGCAGCTGCACCTGTGAAGAGCAGGAACTGGCGATGGGAGGTGGCAGCGACGGCGACGGCGACCAAGTGATTCTGCACCGCGGAGGCCGCAGCGGCGGCGCGCGGTCAAGAGCCGGGCCTGATGATTCAGCGCGGTGTTGGCGGCGACGGCGGCCAAAAGCCGGGCCTGGTGGTTCCACGCGGTGCTGGCGGCCACGGCGGCCAAGAGCCGGGCCTGGTGGTTCCACGCGGTGCTGGCGGCCACGGCGGCCAA
>NW_006408545.1:26432067-26442441 GCF_000296735.1 Chrysochloris asiatica | reverse complement strand
TGGTGGTTCCACGCGGTGCTGGCGGCCACGGCGGCCAAGAGCCGGGCCTGGTGGTTCCACGCGGTGCTGGCGGCCACGGCGGCCAAGAGCCGGGCTTGGTGATTCTGCACGGTGTTGGCCGCGGCCCTGAGCAGGGCCTGGTGGTTCCACGCGGCGGTGATGGCGACGGCCAAGAGCAGGGGTTGCAGTTTCCACTTGATGGCCTTGACCACGAGCTGGGCTTGGTAATTCGGTGCGGCGGCCGCGGCGGCCACGTCGGGTGCGCCCATGGGTGGGACTTGGTGATTCAGAGCGGCCAGGAACAGGGCCTGGCACTTCAGCGCTGCAGACAAGAGCAGTACCTGGTGCATCAGCACTATGGCGGCGGCGGCGGCGGCCACGAGCCGGGCTTGGTGCTTCAGAGCTGCCATGGGAGCGACCAGGAACAGGGTCTGACTGGTCACCACGATGGTGAGCTTGGCTATAGACAGGAGTGTCTGGTGTGGCTGCGAAGCTGCCGAGAGTAGGGCCTCGTGGTTTAGTATGGCTTCGGAGTGCAGGGCCTGGCCGAGATGCTTCACTCCATGGAGCCGGAGAAGGGCAGCTATTACTGGGCTGCAACTTGTTTGCAAGGTCTCCGTCGGAACTCCGGCTGCCTTGGAAGTCGGACCTCTTCGTTTGTGCACGGTCCACAGAGCGCAGCCCGGGATCCTCACCAGGCACCCAAATGGCTGTGGCTGTACTCGCGGCTGCAGCGGTGGCTGAACCTTCATTGCTGCTGGGTGGAGCAACCGAAGGAGCCAGCTCGCTGGAGGCTGTAGGAACCGGGTCAACAGGTTCTGGATTGCTGGTCCCGTAGGCACTTCTAGGCACAGGGGCGACCATATCGTTCAGGTCTCTGAGTCCCTGACTCTGCATAGATTCAAACTGCTCCTGCTGCTCCTTCTCTTGGTATGTATGACTGGCTGGCCATGATACCAAGTTCTCAGAGACCGAGAGAACGCTGCCTCAACCACTGCTTCTGTACAGTCAGTCAAGGTTGTATTTTGACTCTTGTGTTTGTTTAATTTTCTTCAGTTAAAACTTGAACTTGCATATGAAGAATTGATGGCTTGTTCCACAGTGGACCCCTGGCCTGAGCTTCTCCATCATCTCTTTTCATATATGCATTTGATTTCATTCTTATGTATGCCTCTTGTCAAGGCCAGGGAATATAGTCCTCATTTATGATATTGAAAAAAGTTTTTGCAATGAATAAGTTGCTGGTCTTGCAAAACCTTTTCCATGAGACTGCCAGTGTTATTTCTGTTACCAAGACCATATTTTCCAACTACTGATGACTTCTTGGTTTCCAGCATTTACATTCCATTAGCAGTACTTATCAGTTAGTCTGGATGTGGTGCTGTAGGATAAGGTGCTTGATGGCCAGGTAGGCTTGAACCACAAGGTCAGCAGTTCAAATATACCAGCCGCTCCTCAGAAACCCTATATGGTTCACTATGAGTTGAAACTGACTTAACAACAACAACAACAACATCTCGATTGAATATTTGATCAGTTTCAAACAGAAGAATTTAGTAAAAATGTTAAAAATCTTCATCTTTGACCCTATTGTTTGGTGTCTAATTTTGAATAGTAGTCATACTAACTAGTCTTCCATGTGGGCATATGGATACTATCCTATCATTGGCAGAGCTGTGCTGCTGAATAGATATTGAAATGTTCTTTTCAACTGTGAATTTAATGCCATTCAATTTTAATTGTTTATTCCCAGCATAATAGACTATAAAATCATCCAATACCAAATGGCTAATACCAGTCCATTTCAGCTCACTAATCCCTAGAATATAGATCTTATGTATTCCATTTCATTTCTGATGACCTCAGATTTCCCTAGAGTCATATTTTGTACATTTATTCATTGTCAGAGAAAATATGTATCTACAGATTCATGAACTGAAAGATGCTGTTGCCCTAGTTTTGGACCACTAACCTGCTGCCTCAGACTTAAAGAAAAGATAAATTTTAGTAGAGCTTGATATATTTGACAGATACAGTTAAAAGTTTGAATACAATGATTCTGAAACTTCAAGGACCAAGAGCATCATCGCTTTTATTATATTGTACTTCAAGAATTTAGAACTAAAATGTAAAATACAGTTAGGAGTAGAATGAACTGATACTAAAGTTATCTCTTCAATTTTTTATTTAGTGCTACACTCAAAGTAGATTCATGGATATGATTTCAAGGAAATATTTTAAATCACATTAAGTAATGCTCCCCATCTCAGGGTAAGCTTATGATAGATTTCTAATGCAATAACAAAAATCTCACTTGAAGACCTGTGAGGAAGAATTATTTCTCTGGTATCCAATCTGTGCTACAACACAAGAGAAATGTTTATCAGTTCACTAAATACTGGAGGTAGTGAAGTATCCTTGGAGAAATTTGGAGGGAATCTTTCCCTGTATTTCTTCTTGTCATAATTTCTTTTTAATCTGTTTCCTCTATGAAAGTTGTTTTTGTTTTGTTCTTGTCACATGCCTTCGAGTCATTCTGACTCAGTGACTCTGCATAAAGTTTCTAAGGAGTGGCTGGTGGACTTGAATTATCAACTACTTTAGAGTTAATAGTAGCTTATCCTACAGCACCACACCAGGACTTCATGTGACATCAAGTTGGTTCTGACTCATAGCAACCCTGTATAGGATTTTCGAGGAGTTGCTGGTGGGTTTGAACCTTTATGTTTAAACTGACTTTCTGGTCCAGGGCATTACCCTGCAGTGTAACACCAGAGTCCTAAATATTGGCATTCGAAATTCCCTGTGTCCTTCACCACATACAGAGAAACACACTTGCAGTAACATTTAATATCAGGAAATCCAAGAGAAGTGGAGCCTGTTTCAGATTTAAATTTATTTTCTAAATTTGCAATTGCTTCAGCTTATTACTGTTGCAAAATGAAATCCATGACAACTTTAACATATTCTGCATTATCATGATGTTGCTTATGGGTATAAGGAGTTTTGTTTTATGTTGAAGTGCATGATTTATTACTAGTTTTAGTTGATTACTTTCAAATTTTCTTTTCTAAGGAGCATACTGACTGTACTTCTAACACAGATTTGTTTGTTGTTCTTCTTACAGTCCATGGTAGTTTCGGTGTTCTTCACCAATGCCATAATTCAAATGCATTGATTCATCTAAGATTTTCCTGTACTCAATGTCCAACTTTCAAATGCATATGAGATCGTTGAAAATACCATGACTTGGGTTAGCTGCCCCTTAGTTCTCAAAGTGACATCTTTGCTCTTTAACACTTTAAACAGGTGTTTTATAGCAGATTTGTCTAGTGGAATATATCTTTTGTTTTCTTGATTGCTGCTTCCATGAGTATTGATTGTGGCTCCAAGCAAAATGAAGTATTAGATCTCAATTGACAATGGAAATCTTCCTCCTAGTCCAAGAATCCTGCTAGTCCAGAGGCTCTGTGTGCCTCTTTCCTTTTCTGAATTTAATCTATGCTTTTACTGTAATAAACTATAATCATGAGTATAACAGGTTTTCTGAATTCTGTGAGTCCTTCTAGTGAACCATTGAACCTCATCTTTCTCCTGCGGAGCAGCTGCTGACCTTGCAGTTCATAGCCCAATTCATAACCACTACGCCTAGGGGGCTTCAAACATTTGTGAAAAAATAGAGCTAAAAGATAGTAGAATTCTTCCATGAACTTCGTGAAACTTTCTCAGATCTTTCTAAATATGATTTTACCTTCCAAATGTTTGCCTACAATGGCAATATAATTATTGATTCCTGAAAACCTTAATGCACATATTTAAATGAAGATTTTACATATTTTCATAGTAGTTTGAATTGGATTTTCTACACTCTAATGGTAATAAAGTCTTTCTATGAATTGTATTTGTTGAAAAATTAAAATCTAACTATTTACCAAATGATCTAGAATGAAGTATAGTTGTAGTTAGGAAAAAAATGACTAAATTAACTTAAGTAAATGTATGCATTCAATACTAATTATGTCTTTTTTGTGTAAGTAGAATTGATCATGACAAATGTGCTCAAACTGTTTAAACAACTAATTTGTAATTTATTTTAAAAACATACTTATGAAAGTCATGTTTGTCTTACTCTTAAGTTTAGCATTTGTATTTCAGTTCTATGTGTCATAAATTAATTTAAAGGACGTTATATAACCCCATGCAATGGTTTAAATAAAAGCTTTAATACTAGGAACAAAACATCTCAGGGCATCAAGTATTTCAAACCACCAAGTTGTTCTTGTTTGTATTTGAAAATGTGAAACTCCATTTAAGTGATAATCTTCAAAAAACATATAAGAAAAAAGAGAATGGAAATATTCTTAGAATATTCATGTTTAAATAGCTAGATATTTTCTTACTCAGAGGATGCTGCTAATACTTTATAAATTTGTATTAATAAACAATTTTAGGTAGCTCTTTCATTTAAAGAGCTGACTTCTTTTAATTATCTTAAAGAAATCACTATAATTCGTAACTGTCCTAAAATGATACATAACAAATGAATGAACCTCTGTGAGTATACATCTGGGTGGCAATGTTGACTTCTTCTACAAAGCAGGAAATTTAGTATGCAGAAAGATCCTTGGACTTCAAGCCACAACAGATTTAGCTTTCAGCTCTGGACTTGGTCCTTCCCTTGTTTGCCTGCATGAACTTGATCAAATTAGTTATTCATTCTTCTTTGACATAATGTAATAAATGATGAATCCATTTTTTAAAGTGAATCTATAATCTTATGACCACAAAGATATCAGATAAAAAATAACTGTTAGCAAAGAGGAAAAACAATTCCATCTTGCTAAACTGCCCCTGGACATCTATGGTTTTCCCATTACGTTTTCCCACACTCAACTGGGAAAAATTCTTCCTTTCAAACCTTAAAAATAGCATTAACAGCATACAAGATGGTGAGGGTCATAGAATATATTATATGAGCTGGAAGGAGAATGGGGATTCTGAAGTGGACTTTAAGATATGAAGTAAATTTTAAGATCAATTTAATATTTTATAGCAATACTGTATTTCAAGATAATAATACTAGAATCAAGATGAATCCTTTGTTTCTATTTTTAGGTGGCCCATATCTGTGTTAAGGAGCTCTGGTAGCATAGTGGTTACAAGTTGGGCTGCTAACCTCAAGGTCAGCAGTTCAAAACTACCAGCTGCTGCACTGGAGAAAGATGAGGCTTTCTGCTCCCATAAAGATTTATAGCCTCAGAAACCCTATGCAGGGTCACTATGAGTCAGAACTGACTCCACGGCACACCACTACCACCACCATAACTGTGTTATGTTCTGAGAAAGATTGTTCTTGTTAGCATCCATCCAGTGAGCTCCCAATTCATGGTTATGACATGAACAGTGAAAGGGAACGTTGCATGGTTCGAGATCAGACCCTTGTGATCTGTAAAATTTTCATTCAGTGATTTTTTCAGAAGTAGATTGCAGGGATTTCGTCCTAATCTGTTTTAGTCCGGAAGCTCCTCTGAAACCTATTCAATATCATACCAACATGCAAGTGTCCACTAAGAGACAAATGAGCATGCGGTGCATTGTTCAGGAATCTAAGCTGGGCCTGTGACAGAATTCTTCCATGGAAACAACGTGTCCACTTGAGGAAGATGTTGCTGTTTTAAGTTGCCATGGAGTCAATTCTGACTCATGAAGACCCTATGCATATAGAATAGAACTGCTCCATAGGGTTTTCAAGACTAGCCTTTGAGGTCTTTCTTCCAAGGCACCTGTTGGTGAGTTCAAACCAACCTTTTGGCTAGTAGTCAGATGCTTTGCCCCACCATGTTGCATGAGCCATATACTAGAAATCTTTATATTTTTGTAGTTGAGAAGTGAGACTGAGCAGGAATTCCAAGGAATATTTTACTATAAAATGTTAAGTTTCAGGAGACTGCATTTGGACAATGATATAACGTATCATAAATTTAGTTGTAGTCTACCAAATAAACATTACTATAACAGCTCTCTTTGACACTATAATTACTGTTGTTGTGAATTTCCTACATTTTTTACATCATTTGTACTTTTTGAAAAACAACTCTTTCATCCTTCTTTAAGTAAATTCTATTTCAAAATAGAAAAAAAAAGCAACTTAAAGAATAAACACTGCCTACAATTAAATGCAATGTGGTATCTTGGGTGGGATCTTGGAACAGAAACAAGACATTAGTGGAAATATTGGTGAAATCCAAGAGAGGTTTGGAGTTTAATTAATATTATCAATACTCATGGAAGCAACAGTCAAGAAATCAGACGATGTGTTGCATTAGGCAAATCTGCTGCCTGCAAAAGACCTTTTTAAAGTGTTGAAGAACAAAGATGTCAGCTTGAGGACTAAGGCTCGCCTGACCCAAACGATGGTATTTTCAATAACCTCATATGCATGTGAAAGCTGGACAGTTAATAAGGAACTCCGTAGAAGACTTGATGCTTTTGAGTTATGGTGTTGGAGGAGAATATTGAAAGTGCCATGGACAGCCAAAGAACAAACATCTGTGTTGAAAGAAGTGCATCCAGAGCGCTCCTTGGAGGCCAGGATGGCCAAATGTCGTCTCTCATATTTTGGACATATTGTGAGGAGGGACCAGTCTCTGGAGAAGGATATCAGGATTGGTAAGGTGGAGGATCAGAGAATAAGAGGAAGACCCCCAACAAGATGGATTGGCAAAGTGTTAGCATCAATGGGCTTAAGCGTGGCAACAATTATGAGGTTGGCCAAGGACCGGGCAGTGTTCTGTTCTGTTGTACACAGGGTCACTATGAGTCGGTACCAACTTGAAGGCACCTAACAATAACAGCAACATTGTACTCATGTTAATTTCCTAGTTTTGAAAGAAATATAATGATAGTTGAAACGTACATAGGATTTCTCTATTGTCAGCAACTTTCTTATAAATTCAAATAAGCATTTTTATATACCAAATAAAAACTACCCAATAACAGCACAGCTTAGAATGAGAAAAGGGTATTCATAGTATCATAGAACTTTGATATAAGATTATATTAAATAAAGACAAGAGCAACATATTCTGAGAAAGGCATTGCATCCATCTTATCTTGTTTATTTTACTTTCTCTTCAAACACATTTTAGAGCTCACTATATTGCTCCTGCCTTTTAAAAGCTAATTAAAATGCCAAAGTTTTGAACATGAAGCATAAATTTCATATGACCTTTAAAGAAAAATTGCTCTTGTATATTCTTCAGAAGATGAATTTGTCTTCTGTACCAATCATGTTAAAATGAGCCAGGTGGCAGATTACTTAAATATTTAGCCTTTCACCTCTGGAGACTGAGGTTTAAGTGAGGCTTAAAAAGAATACCCAGGAGTGATTTGTGTACATTGAAAGCCCATACAATTGGAGTTAAGTAGCAATCACTTGCAGCTGTGGAGATGCTCTTTCACAAAACAAAAGAAATGTCATAAGACAAGATCAGGAAGGTTGCAATAAGGTATAAAGGGCATCCAGGCGGTCCAGGTGGGATAAAGATTATTAAAATAATGAATTTAACGGAACGGTGTGAAATGATCTTAGCCAGTGAAAAATACCAAATGAACTTACTGCTCTCTAAAAATGAAAAAAAACACAGCAAAGAAAGAAAAAATGAGTGTTATCAAATAGATCAGATTAAGCACTAAAGGCATCCCTAAAGACATGCAAATTATATTGGTAAATGAAAAAGAAATAATAAAAAGAGCAGCTTACTAGTGCCCTCTAGTGTATTGTCTCGCTGGCTTCGTGTGGAGTGGGAATTTTTATTTATTAATTTTTCAAGAGTGTGAATAAAGACAAACATAAATTCTAGAACTGAAAACTAAAAAAGACCAAAAAAAATAACAGCATCTTCATATTCTTAAAATCAAATATTAACATTATCAGAACAAAATAGAAACAACAGCAAAACTAACACTATTATTACACTGTATTATTGTCAAAATGCAACAGCAGTGGTAAATTGAAGAAAGACTGACAGGAGAAGGATACCATTTCTCCCTCCTCCTGCTTGGGCAAAACAGCCTTTTCCCTGAAAAATGTTTTGCTTCACAGTCACTCTGTTTTGCATCCTAATTGTATCATGTGCCAACAAAACAGATTGTTTGCTAATTGATACCATAAAGTAAGACAGCCCAGTGAAGGATGATAATTCTGACTCCAGCTCGCAGCAGTTGATGAAGAGCTTGATAGAAATGCTGTCATTTCCAACACAAACCGCCTAAAATTGACTTTTCACTGTAAATAGAGAGAGATGTGACAGAAACCTCAGACACCCACCATTATTGTTTTAAGTGATATGGTAATTCTACCACAGTATTTGTTATCAGTTCTAGTTTAACTTGTAGCATTTTAAAAGAAAATAGGTGTAGGGATATTGTTCAGTCTTTGCACAAAGCACTGACAGAAATGTAACATGTTTTGTTCATAGCCAGATGCAAGCTCATGAATAATATGTTCTTATGGATTTTCTGAAGGGAATAAAATATCTACAGCATTATACTTTCCATATTGAAATTTATAAGATATCAATAAATTAGAACAGTAAAAAGTATATTTTACCTGAAGTGTTTATAAATTCAACCAAGATATATATACAATATGAAAGATGTCTGCTATCTACAATCATATTTCTATGCATAAGTACTGGACTGCTAGCTGTAAAGTTGGCAGTTCAAACCCATCAGCTGTTCCTCTGAAGCCCTAGACAGGCCACTGTGAGCCATAACAACAATAGCATGCATTTTCACAGCAAAAAGGCAGTCATTCAACTCTTAGCCTGCTAGTGTAGAAGAGCAATTTTTGTGAAGATTGATTTTATTGGGCATTAATAAATCTTAATGATGAAATTAAATGTGATTCCATATAGAACAAACATTCAAGTCCTCATCTTCAAAGAACAATGGTAATATGATGAAATAAATTCAAGCTGCGGTAAACAAGAAAATAAAGTCCATAGGAGATATATTGAACAGTAATATCCGGATTTGAAATTTTTCAGTTTAGCTCTAGAAGAGTAAGATTTATATAATGAGGCAGTACACCACATGTCATAATATACAGTCCATTCTCCTTGTTCAAAACAACAGTTCTTTGTGCTGTAAAAACCTAGTTTATCAATTCTTGATACTTATATTTTATGATATAATTTCTATTTATTGGTATCAACTTTGACTACAGTCTGATTAACAAAAAAAGATGCATTAGGTTCAGAGAATTTTCAAGCTAGATTGAAATCTAGTCTATTCCTCACCACTCTGTAATTCCAACTCATAGTGAACACATACAAGAGAGTAAAACGTCCCCAAAGAGTTTCCAATGCTGTAAATCTTTACCGTAGTATACTGACACATCTTTCTTCCTCAGGATGTCTGATGATTTAAATTGGCAGCCGTTTTGTTAGCAGCCAACTGCTTAACCACTGTGTCATTTGGATTCCTAACCTGAGACACAGGTAGGCAAACTCACACTTGTTCAGTGGTAGGACTCCTTTGCTTAGCTTCTGTCATTTTGATCTTGAAATGGACAAAGGAATAGAGCTAATACGAAAAATATACAGCAGAATGGATTCAAATCCTATCCCAGTGAATGCAAATTGTTTTTCAGTCTAAAGTTAATCCTAAAGTGGTACCTGATGGACTTTTAATTAAGCCAGCAAACATCTATACTTTTGTGAGTCTGTCAATTTACATTCCTGACACGCTAGTTCAAAAATCATTAATTGCTGCAATCTAGGGGTTTAGTTACATTATCAGTAACTTTACACATCCATTTAATTTTCTTCTTGTTAAAATACTCTCCTTTTACCCTACATTTGTACAGAAAGTGCCTGGTGATAGTCATTTTATTTACTGACACTTCTGAATACAATCTAACATGCATTCAAAGTCCTTAAAAACAAAACAAAACAAAACAAAACAAAACGGGTTTACTGGTGAGCAAGAGAATAAATAAAGCAAAGACTATAGCCCTCAGCCACCCTTCACCTCTGGAACTGAACTCACCCTTGTCATCCAACTTTCAGCCTTGCAGTAGATAAGGTACATACTGGGAACAAAAACACTAGTAAGGTATGCTCATCATGGTATGGTGATAAGTTCTGTAGAGTAGGTTAAGTGCCATGAGACACTATGAGTATAGGGTTTCCAAGAGTGGCTGGTTGGTTCGAACAAGTAACCTTTCAGTCAGCAGTCAAATGCTTATCCTACAGCACCAGCACTGTACCAGGACTTACTATTTCTATATCTATCTATCTATGGTGGTAGTGGTGGTATGCTATGGAGTTGGTCCTGACTCATAGAGACCCTGCATAGGATTTCCGTGGC
>NW_006408545.1:26423331-26431445 GCF_000296735.1 Chrysochloris asiatica | reverse complement strand
ATTTTGTTTATTTAAAGTTCTTGCCTAACTTCCAGGGTATTTCTAGAATATGCTTTCCTGTACTCTAAGCCTCAAATACAGACTTCTGAAGTAGGAAACTGCATTATGAATAAACCGGCCATACGAAATACCATCAATGTTAAATTCTTTGTGAAAATGAACAATAAACCCCAAAGTCAAGAAGATATAGATTAAGTGACAAGCAAAACCAATCCAAACTCACTGCCAAGGAATTGATTCTGACTCATAGTGACCCTATATGGGAGCAGACAGCCTCATCTTTGACCTGAGTAGCAGCTGGTGGATTCGAATTGCCAACCTTGCAGTTAGCATTGCCATGTGTAGCTCACAATGCCACCAGGCCTCCTTGACAAATATCAATGACAAAAAGAAAACCTAATCCCACTACCATCAAGTGGATTCTAACTCACAGCAACCCTGTATAGGGCTTCTGAAACTGTAAATCTTTATGAGCACAAACAGATCCATCTTTCTCCAGCAGAACAAACGGAGGATGTGAATTGCTGACCTTGTGATTAAACAGTCTAACACTAAGCCCACAGCGGCCACCAGGGCTTGTTTGGCAAATGACCCAGGGGCCTAACACCAGTGTTCAAACTTCTTTCGCCCCATCCATACCTTTCAGGCAACAATGAGCATAACAAGAGAATACAGAAAAAGGCTTCAAGTACAGAAGCAGAAAACAAAAGGGAGGGGAACATTGAGTTCAGAGTTGCCAACATCCAATTTCCTTTCATTTCAAAGTTATAATCCATGTGACTTTGTTGTGTCTCTCTAGTGAACATTAGCGCCTCTCTGCCATATGCTACTGTTTGGAGCCATGTCTCCCTTAGTTATCCTTTAATTGGCTTGACCTATGGGAAGTATGGCTTGCAACCAATCTAATTACATAAATCCACTCCAGACTCTATAAATTTCACTATAGACAGCTCTTCAGGGAGAATAAAAAGGAAGGAACAATTTCTTGAAAGTTTCAAACTTCTGCATACATTTCATATAACAAAATCTTACTTTTTATATAGTATGATGAAAACTAACGATCATTTGCTTTGCTTAAAATTTGAATTTTCTGCTTCCTGTCGTGTCCTGGTGTGGCGCTGTAGGATAGGTGCTGGATTGCTAACCACAAGGTCAGTGGCTGAAACCCACGAGCCACTTTGAGCTGGACCAACTAGATGACAACAACTTATTTGGCATATAGTTAATATCTTAAGCTATACACTGTAGGGTAAGCACTAGACTGCTACCACAAGGCTGGCAGTTCAAACCCACCAGCTTCTATCAGGAGAAAGATGAGGCTGTCTGGTTCAATAAAGATTTATAGGATTGCTATGTCAGAATTGACTTAATGGTACATAGTGACAACAGTATGTGATGAACATTTTTTTAAAAGCAAAATTATAGTTAGAAAACCAATATAAGGTTAACACTTTTAATTCAAGTAAGTGTGGTAGGGAAAAAATGGTAAGATGTTAGAATCTCTTGAAATATTGGCAAAATAAAATAGTAGTGAAATGTCAATGTTTCTAAAGAAGACTCCTTTTGTAGTCCGAGAGTGGAGGGTAAGAGAAAAAAAGAGGAGGAACCCTAGTGAGATGGATTGGCAAAATGGCAAAATCAATGGGCTCAAGCGTGGCAACAACTGTGAGGTTGGCCCAGGACAGGGCAGTGTTTTGTTTTGTTGTGCATGGGGTCGCTATGAGTCAGTACCAACTCGATGGTACTTACAGCTTAACAACAACAACATATTATATTTATCAATAAATATTTTTAATGTGCTTTAAAGCCTATAATTTCCAACAACAATGACAATGGCATTTCAAATCTTAAAGAATTATGATAATCCTTAAAATATAAAATATTTACTGATGAAGATCAAAGACCACAGCGTTCAGTATGGATTGCTTCTCAATGTAAAGAAAACAAAAATTTTCACCGCTGGACCAATAAACAGCATTCTTATCATTGGAGAAAAGATTGAAGTTGTCAAGGACTTCGTTCTTCTTGGACTCTAAGAACTCATCTTTGAAAGAGCCCTGATTATGCAGTAGCTAAGCACTAGGTTGACTGATAACTGAAAGGCTAGAATTCACGAGCTACTCCACTGGGGGAGGGGATGCGGAGTGGCAGTGTGCTTCAGTAAAAATCACAGCCTTGGAAACCTTGTGCGATAGTTCTACTGTATTCTGTAAGGTCATTATGAGCCAGATTGATTGGACTGCAGTGGCAATGGACCTCATCTATGTCTCTTCCCAGGTCTCTACTTATACATATAAGTAGAAGTCACTAAAGGATTACTTTCAGATAATCAATTAGTGGAAGTTTTTCTTTGTGGGGATAAAGACAAAATATTTTATTGGAGTGGTGCCACATTAGTTGAAAATTACTTAAAATTTTCTTAAGTCATTAGTCTTATTCATTGTTACTCCTTGATATTATTTCACAACCTTTACTAAATGTGCGTCATATTTATGTTATGTCAAAAGTTTGTTTTTTTTACTCAATGTAATAGTCTTTGGAAGAATAAGAGGATACTCTTGTAATATAGGTTGAAACACAAACAAACAAAATAAAAAACAACCATATGAGTTTTATATACAACATACCTTATGGACTTATACCCCAAAGAGCAATACTGTTTAGAAATGTTTGCCATAGTGTAGCTCGATAATAATGAATGAGTGTTGTTATTCTGAAGGATTTTGATCATTCAAATTAAAATTTTACTATATATCTTGGGGTGGCAATGTAGGAGAAGCGCTGCACTGAGAACCTCAAAGTTGTCAGTTCAAACACATCGGCTGTTCATTGGAAACCCTGCACAAGCTTGTTGTACGTCTGAATGGACTCAGCAGCACTAAACAACAACAGAAACATACATTTTAGCTGTTGTTAGTTGCCCTCGACTGGATTCTGATTCATGATAATGCCATGTGTACAGAGTTTTCAAAATTATTACCATTTGAAAGCAGATTGGTAGATAAATTCTAATGAAAGCAAAATGATATTACTCCACGTGAAAAACTAATAAATTTTTAATGAAAACAATAAATTCACACATTTTTTAAACTCCTATTGTTCTCACTTACATATTCCTATTCTTTGCAGTCCATTGAAATATAGACTTGCAACTGGAAACACATCTTCTTGACAAATGCCAAATTAATAGATATAGAACAACTATATATATATCATCTGTCTATACTGATGAGAAGTTCATTAGCTCACAAGGGAGGACTGTAGATTTTCATTTTTATTTCTTTGAAATTTTCAAATATTTGATAATTTCCTTTCTATTTAGGAGAAATGGGTATTTCAAATAAGTTCACATTGTGATTTTAGTTCCATCTTAGACTATGAAAATTCTGGTATTTTCACCTGAAGATTTTTCAAATGTTTACAAATGAAATTTATGTGGAAGGCTAGAAAGAAAGGTAAATTCAGCTTGAATATGAAGGAAAGTTTAAGGACAAGATGTCCCCCTTTACTTTCTATTTCTCTAATAAAAATAATAGCAGTATCATTATTGGTTTGTTAATTACTGGGTATGCAAAAGATATCTGGCATTATGATTTATTCTAACCATTCAAGATGGTGTATACTAATTCATTCCCATTCAAGAGAGATTAATTAAATCTCATAGTGTTCTACTTTCTTTTTTTGTGCATAACCGTTGTTGTTGTTAAGTGCCATTGAGTTAGTTCCAACACATGGCAACCCTGCATTGGGTTTCCAAGTAGCAGCTGATGACTCTGAACTGCCAACCTTGGAGTTCAACCCAACCTTTCAGTCTAGTGCTTTATCCTACAGTGCCACACAAGGACTGCTATTGGAGTCTTAAAAGCCCATGAGCAGCCTAAGGTGCAACTATTAGTCTCTCCTTTTCTGGAGGAAAGAAGAGTGATGACAATTGATGGCACATGGAAACAGTGCAATAGACTAATAGACCAGGAGAACACCAGTCTTCGGAACCCTGTTGAAGAACTAGTTGGTACCTGACTACTACAACCAACTGCTCTGAAAGGGATCACATTAAAAGGTCCTGGATAGTGTGGGAAAAACTGTGGAATAACACTTAAAAACATAACAAAAGACCATTCTTACTGGTCAGGTAGAGCCTGGTAGACTCCCTAAGACTAAGGCTCAATATTCAGCCAAATAATAAACAGTTCTATGTTGTTGTTGTTAATTAGCCTCAATTTTTTTTCTGACTCATAACAAATGTGTATAGGATTTCTAAGGAGCAGCTGGTGGGTTTGAACTACCAACCTTGTAGTTAGCTGTCCAGTTTATCCTACAGAGCCTTCTTAGTCACTTTTCAGACCAGGACTTGAACTTATCTCCAAGACTTCATTTTGATCCTAACAATTATTGTTGTTGGTAAGTGCCGTCAAGTTGGTACCGACTCATAGAGATCCTGTATAGGGTTTCTGAGGAGTGTCTGGTGAGCTTGAACTGCCGACCTTGCAGTCCAGTTCATTAACTCACAGTGCCACACTACAACTCAAGCCTAACAATAGATAGATCTATATGGGGAGCAATAATACTAGTGAGATACACACATCTTAAAATAATCAACCATTTGAGATTAAAAGGGGTAGCATTTAACCCATGCAAAGTTTAAAAGAGTTAGGAAAAAGGGAGGGATTGAAATAAGAAACACAGTGAGGAAGTAGGGTAAGTGATGCTATATTGAAGGGATTGCAGTTGATGAGATGAACAAACTGTGTATGAATTGTCAAATGTAAAACCACTCTGAAAGCCTTCATACAATTCAAAGAAAAAGAAAAATTTTAGCAACCTGGGAAATGCCATACAGATAGTGACTGACCAAGTTAGACTTTAAATAAAAAATAACCCTGAGGGCGGGGCCGGCTGGCATCACTTGGCGCCCAGCGTGGGGAGCGCTGCCCGCGGCCCCCGTGGGACCTCCCCACAAAGGGCTGCGGAGCTGCATAGTTCGCCTCCGCTGGCGTGGAAATTTGTTGCACGTCTTGGGGCTTTGTTTGGTTTTCCTTGGATTTTTTTTTTTTCTTTCTTTCTTTCTTTCCCTAGTTATTTTGGACAAAATCTCGGTCCATGATGTTAAAATTGAGCGAGGAATCTTGGTGGCACTGAGGGCTTTTGCAGAAGGTGCAGTTTGGATTCTGCTTTTCCCAGGATGGCAGCTTGCTCTTGGCCGGATGAATCTTCTCTGCCTGCCGGCCGTGGAAATAGCTAAAGCAGCTTGTTAGTTGATTTTTAAATTTCTTAGTGTTTGTGTTTAAAGCCGTACATGCACAGAGGAATAATCGCCACGTTAAATAATCATATGGGTGATTATAAACAGGTTTCCTAAGAAATAGCTTCACCAAGATGTCCAGTGATAGACAGAGGTCAGATGATGAGAGCCCCAGCACCAGACCAGGGAGCCCCAGCCGCTCCAGAGCCTGAAGAACAATAGAAAACCATCTGCCACTCAGCAGAAGAAAAACACCAAAACTGTGTAGCCAACCACTGCTAAATTATCCACTAGTGTGAAAAGAATTCAGAAGGAACTAGCAGAAATCACCCTTGATCCTCCTCCTAACTGCAGTGCTTGGCCTAAAGGAGATCAACTATACCTGGTCCCCCAGGTTCTGTATGTGAAGGTGGTGTGTTTTTTCTGGATATCACATTTTCTTTAGATTATCCATTTAAGCCACCAAAGGTTGCTTTCAACACCAGAATTTATCACTGCAATATCAACTGTCAGGGAGTCATCTGTCTGGACGTCCTTAAAGACAACTGGAGTACTGCTTTGACTATTTCAAAGGTTTTGCTGTCTATTTGTTCACTTTTGACAGATGGCAATCCTGCGGATCCTCTGGTTGGAAGCATAGCCAATCAGTATTTGACCAACAGAGCAGAGCATGACAGGATAGCCAGACAGTGGACCAAGAGATACGCAACATAATTCACATAATTTGTATGCAGTGTGAAGGAACAGAAGGCATCTTCTCATGTGCTGCAAATCCTTTAGCCTTTACAATACGGACTTCTGTGTATATGTTATACTTATTCTACTATCCGCTTTTATCCTTTGGAGGCTGGGAGACTTCCTAAAAAGGTAAATGATATCAAGAGTAGAACTTTGTAGCTGTAGATTAGTTATGTTTAAAATGCCTACTTGCAAGTCTTGCTTCTTTGGGATAACAAAATGTATTTTGTGATGTACTAAGGACACTGGTCCTGAAGTCTGCCAAATATAATAGTGCATTTTAGCCTAATTCATTACCTGTATGAAGTTATAAAAGTAGCCGTAGATGACTAGGAATGATGTCATTTGTATTAAATCCAGATCTATTTCTGAGTATGTGGTACATGCTGTTGTGAAAATGTTTTACCTTTTACCTTTGTCAGTTTGTAATGAGAGGATTTCCTTTTACCCTTTTTAGCTCAGAGAGCAACTGATGTATCATCACAAACATCATAAATATGCTCCTGAAGGGGAAAAAAACCCACAAAAAACAAACCCTGAACCCAAATCTTGTTATTTTGACTATTGTCTCTAAAATATTAAGCTATGCATTCCAGAGATAATTACTGATATACATGATAGGGTTTTTCAATAGTCTGTAGTAATGACTTTCTGTATTCTCTGCTTTCAGCCAAGATCCATCTGACGTCAGCAATGATATCCATTGTCCCACATCCTTGTCTGAATCCAGCTAAAGCCTGTGGTACTGTTGCAGACATTTTTTCAATTATCTTCAGCAAAATTTCACTTGCATGTGATATTAATGATATTCTTTGATGATATTAATGATATTGTCCAAAGTTTACCTGTGTCTTACTGACTATGCAAAGGCTTTTGACTGTCTTGATCATCACATTATAGATAACGTTGTGAAGAATGGATATCCTGGAACAATTATACTCATGAGGAACTGGCACATAGACCAAGGGGCAGTTGATCAAATGGAACAAGGGATTACTGAATGATTTAAAATCAAGAAGGTATGTGACACCATATTTATTCAATCTGTATACGGAACAAATAATTTAAGAAGATTGATTATATGAAGAAGTATGTGGTACCAGGATTGCAGGAAAACTCATTAATAACCTGCAATGTGCAGATGATACACATTGTTCATTGAAAGCAAAGAGGACTTGAAATACTGATGAAGATCAAATACCACAGTATGGATTGCACCTCAGTGTAAAGGAAACAAAAATCTTTACAACTGGACCAATAAGTAGCATCATGATAAATGGATAAAATATTGAAGATGTCAAAGACATCATTTTCTTTAGAAGGGGCTAGTGAGTTCCAACTGTTGAACATTGAGTTATCAGTCAAGCACTTAACTACTGTGCCACGATGGGTACCAGTAGCTCTGATTTCGGCCTGGGTAACTGTCAGAAAGTTTTAAACTTGGACGCTTGTAAAACCCATTTTAGGAACCCCATGAACTAACTCTCAAGGTGTTCTTAGTTTTCACTTGTAAAGCGTTATGGCCTATTAACTTGAACATAATTCTTGAAACTAGACTTTTTTACCTCTATTTTTAGCTAGGCAAGTTTACCCCTTGTTAGCCAACCTGGTATGTCCCCTATCTAGGATAGCCATCATATTGATGTTAAACTTAGTGTATACACAGGAGAGGTATAGGGCACTATAGCCAGAACTCCTAGACGATGATTATACTGCCTCAGTCTGCCTAATAGCTGAAACTATGGGAGTGCTTCAGAGTTTGGTACAAAAAAGTCTGTTTTGTGCTTGTTGTCTTTTCAAATTTGTTTTGTTGTTGCTCTTAAAAACATACACAGCAAAATATACACCAATCCAACAGTTTTTACATGTACAACTTGATGACATTGATTATATTTTTCAAGTTGTGTAACCATTTTCCCCTCCTTTTCTGACTTGTTCCTTCTCCATTAACATAAACTCACTGCTCCCTATGGTTCTGATCTAATCTTTCAATTTTCTGTTGTCAGTTTGATCCCATATGGTTAATTCTTTTAAAAAAAATAGTTAATTTAAACAATTGTTTGGTTTTTACAAGATTTCAGACAATATTGTTAGTTTAAGGTTTAAAGATGATTTCAGATGTATATCTACACTT
>NW_006408545.1:26422208-26423231 GCF_000296735.1 Chrysochloris asiatica | reverse complement strand
GGCTATATATACTATATATATATATTTGGTTCCATAATAGGTATTCTTCAGATGGATGACAATGATTGATAGAGAAATGCATTAAAGGGGGAAAAAAAGGGAGTGGGAGTTTTAATGTAGGTAAATATTACAGTTATACAGAATAGATTTAGGACCATTCTCAATAGAGTAGCAGGTTTTGCTGCAAATTCCCTATAAGATGCCTGAGAATAAAATGTTTCTGTTTTTCTACCCTTAAGGAGTCCTTGGTAGAGTGTTGGTGGCATTGTGGGTTACAAATAACCTCAAGGTCAATAGTTCGAATCCACCATTCTACGCTGTAGTCTGTAGAATTTGAGAGACTCTATGCTCCTGTAAAGATTTGTAACCTGGAGAAACACTATACAGGGCCACTATGAGTTGCAACTAACTCAACAGCACACAACAACAACAACAACAAAGAGACTTGGTGGTTCTATGAGATAATTATTGACCTACTAACTGCAGAGTGGTTCAAACCCACAGTGGCTCCACAAGAGAGAGATGAGGCTGTCTACTTCTGTAAATATTTGCAGAATTTTTGAGTTTCTATGAGTATCTATGACTTAGAACCTGTGAGTATCTATGAGTTAGAATTGACTCAGTGGCAGTGAGTTTGGTTTTTGGATATTGTCTACCCTTAAGATAACCATTTATTAAATACTCAAGCTTCTAAAATTCCATAATTCTACACTTCCCATAATTTTATAATACATTGACTCCATGGTGGTGGTGGTTATGTACGGTGGAGTTGGTTCCTACTCATAACAAAGTTGTACAGCGTTTCTGAGGCTGTAAATCTTTACAGGACCAGATAGCCTCATCTGTCTCTCCTGGATCAGCTGGTAGTTTCGAGCTGCTGACCTTGAGGATAGTAGCATGATTCATAACCATGAAGCTACCAGAGCTCCTTAAAGAGATTGAAAGTTTCTTTTCCTTGTATCTGTTGTTGTTGTTGTTAGGTGCCATCGAGTTGGTACCAACTCATAGCAACATTATGCACAG
>NW_006408545.1:26414788-26415405 GCF_000296735.1 Chrysochloris asiatica | reverse complement strand
GCTATTCTGAATCTGACAATCATGTGGTTTACTAGACTGGAAATAAAAAATTGAAGAGGCATGGCATCATATTCATTATGAAAAAGAATAATTCAAGATATGATAATATCCATACACCTACAAGGAAGACCAATTAAAACCACTATTATTCAGTAATGATGAGATTGCAGAATTCTATTACCTTCTTCAGTCTGAAATCGACCAAACATAAAGGACCACTATACACATGGTCCTCACCAGATGGGATACATAGAAATAAAAATGACTACATCTATGGGAAATGACGGTTTAACAGCTCCATATAATCAGCCCAAACCAGACCAGGGACGGACTGTGGAACAGACCATCAATTGCTCATATGCAAGTTCAGGCTGAATGTAAAGAAAATTAAAACAAGTCCAGAGGCAAAATTTGACCTTGAACATATCTGACCTGTATTTAGAAGTCATCTGAAGAACAGATTTAACACTAACAACCTAAGAACAGAAGATTTGTGGGATGACATCAACAATATCATACAGGAAGAAAGCAAAAAGTAATTAAGAAGGCAAAAAAGAAGAAAAAGACCAAAATGGATTTCAGAGGAGACTCTGAAACTTGTTCCCCAGTGTAGAGAT